>NC_053169.1:23055024-23180024 GCF_016835505.1 Polypterus senegalus | reverse complement strand
AACACATAATTAAGTATTAGGATTTAAATATCTATTTTATTGATAGTTTTGTAGTGAACTATTTTTTTTAATTGTTAAATACTATAAGCCATCAACATGCCTTACAAATATTCTACACATTGCATTGAAAGTGTAAGGAAACATCATTTACTTGAGGGAATGCAGTGTTAAAATCTCTAAACGATGGTTTTTTATGTGTATGTTCTGAGCTTTCAAAGTCAGACTCAAAGCTGTAGTCAGAATTGTCATCACTTGAAGGAGAGTGATGCTAAAAAAAAGGAAGAAAAAAAGATGTTATTTTAATATCACATTAAATAACTTTTATAAAACTTTAAACACCAAGTTTACAGTTTTTAGGACTTAATTGTTTTATTTTGTACAGTGTTATCAGAAATAGAACAGGGACCTCAGCATAAAACAAATATAAATCACATTATCATGGTGTATGGTAACCCTTAACAGAATTTGTAAAAGTCATATCTAAACCTCTTGATTAGAAAACATTGAAGTGACTCTGGAAATAAACTTTGTATCATAACATTCTTGAACCTGCTTAACCCAATTCAAGGTAGTGGGTTCCAGAGCCTATCCTGGTATCACTAGTTGCAAGGAAAGCCACATCTCCGGAGAGGGTGCCTGCTTATTTTTAAACATGGCCAACATAAGAATTATTAACTGACCTAATACATGACTTTAAAGAAGTAGGAAGACCAGAGTACCCAAAGAATAATATGTGCGAATAAGGAGGAACGGTTAAAACCCTACATGATCAACAACTGGGCACGGTAAACTCAAAATACTAGATAGATACAATTGAAGAACTAATCACTATACTGTCATGCGGACAATGGCATTTACAGGTTTATTTAGCATAAAATATACAGTATATTAATGATGGTGTTGTATGTGTAAAATTACATTAGGCTGGTGTAGACAGCTATGATCAACAAAGATATTACATTCTGTGGTGTCACTTTTAAAGATCAGATAAACAACTGCTTGGTAAACCACTTGGAAATAATAATTTTATCTACATAATAAAAAAAAATCATGCATTACATTGATAAAGCAAATTAGCAGATGTCTTCTTGCTTAATTTTCTTTTCTTCACTTTTAAAAGCATTACATTATTAAACTGCTTTTTTGTGTTTCTTAAGTCAAAAATGATCTCTTTCTAATTACAATATATTTAATCATTGATTAGTCTTACTGTCTTAGGGCATATGAAAGTTTTTTCTTGAGGAAGGCCTACAGCTAAAACGGCTGGATGGAAAAATACCAGACTCGAAACTTAAGTCTCTTATGAGATTACGATGTGCTGATTACAGTGTTCTCCCTAGCGTCTTTTAGACGGACGGCTAATTTAGGTGAGCGCCCGGCTGTCATCTCGCATGACATTGTGAGATAACAGCCGCAAATCTACAGGCACAGGCAGATCTAATGATCTGCAGAGATGGCAAGGGACGAGCAGGCAGGTTGGCAAATATTTTAGAAGCAGGATTGTAAGTGGCGAGGTGTGGGACGGGATGTTGCCGATCACTCAATGCTACAGCTAATAGTGGGGAATGAGCGGAGTTCACAAGCAAAGAGTATGGGGAGGTGGGCTTCGAGAGGGGGGTGTACATGGTAATAGCGGGGAAGGAGCAGCTTAATACAGCAGCAAGGAGTATGGAGAGGTGGGCAGGTGAGAGGGGGCTGTTCATGCTAATAGCGGGAGCGGAGCGGCAGTTCACAAAGTGGCAAAGAAGATGTAGAGATGGGCGGGCGAGAGGAGGACTGATAAAATAAAAAAAGACTGGTGGAACCTGCCTGTCAGATATCAGAAAAAGGGCTTCAGGAAGTGGCGTCTCTGTTCTCTGTGTCAGTCTGTGTAGTGCTGCTAAGTACACAGCTGCTCTCTTCTTGTTCAGTACATAGCAAATCAATATATATGCAGTTGTTTAAGCATTAGGTGTGTTCTGTGTGCAAAATCCTTGCAGCACACACTGTGGTTCCTGTTAAAGTGACCCCATCTTCCGTTTTTATATTTGCTCATATTTGGACCTGTGTCCATATTGCACAAACCTTTGCAGCACACACTATGTCCTGAGCAAAAGTTTTATCACTGAATTGCTGAGGGTTTTGTTAAAGTGACCAATCTGCCATTCCTTTTTTGTTCATATCTTGCTCTGCCATAGTGCAAGTGTGCATTGTATATCCAAAAGACTCTCACTTTCCCACTCAAAAGTCTTACTCATAGGTACTTTTAATTTTTTCCAAACGTTTTACCAATATGAGCAAAAAAAGTGTTCAGAAAACAACACTCCTCGGTTATTTTAGAAAAGAGACGCCACAAACTAATGAAGGTGTGGCGTCAACTCCTGATGTGGCAATTTCAGACAAAGACACTGCAGAGGCTGGTCCATCAGGGGAATTCTCTTCAGCACACACTCTCCCAATTGATAAATCTAAGAACCGCTTATCCGGCATAAACAAAAAATGTTTTAAAGACTTTGATTGGCTAATGGTCAAAGAAAATGGTATGTGTTGCTCATTGTGCATGAAATACTCTAACAAACGCCCCCCCCAGGAGAGAGTTACCTTGGGTAAACGTGCCATGCACAAGAATTCAAAAAGAAAGCTTGCTGGACCACGAATAAAGTAAAACGCACATTGAATCTTCTGCTGACCTTTTAGAAAAGTGTGTACTAGGGCAAACCGCAATTGGTGAAATTGAAAGATCTGTATCTGTGTTAAATAACTTATAGAGAGATGCCTGTGTGGGGGCTTTAAGATCCATGCATTGGTTGGCAAAAAATGAGTTGCCACATACAACGTTGTTTGAAAAGCTGTTGGAACACTGTAAAGAAATTGGTTGTTCCTTTTTACAACATCTCAATGTTGGTAAAAATGCACATTACACCTCTGAAAGAATAATGTGAGAGCTGCTGGATGTCTTAGCATCAGAAATAAAGCCTAACATACTGAAAAATATACACGCTGAAATTTTTTTTAGTATTCAGTGTGATGAAACCACAGACATCTCAGTTGTAAAACAATTATTTACATTAAATGTTTGCCAGGTCACTAAAGAGGTCAGAACTAGTTTTGTATCAACCCACAATATGATTGATGGCAAAGCGCAGACTATAACCAATACACTGAGTGAGACTATGGACAATCTAGACTTGAAAATAGATAATCTGGATGGACTAGGGTCAAATGGAGCAGCTGTTATAATTGGGAAACAGAAAGGTGTGGCAAAACTGCTTAAAGATCAAACATCTGAACCCTTGGTCAACTGCCACTGTGTAAACCACCGACTGGCCCTTGCAAGTGCCCAAGTAGCAGCTGCTGTACCTTATTTAACAAAACTGAACAACATCTTAAGGCAGCTTTTCTATTTCTACCAAAATTCTTCAGATAGAATGGCTGGATTAACGGAAATCCAAAATGTTCAGAACATTCTCCAGATTAAGCTGAAAATGGCCAGTGACACTAGATGGCTGTCTCATGACTCTGCAGTACAGTCACTACGACAGTGTATGATGAGTGTCATAGCTGCGCTGGAAAGAGAGGACACTGAGTGAAATGACATCACAGCTGAAGGATTAAGCAGATGTATTAACACGTACAATTATGTTTCCGCTCTGATGATGCTTTCAGACGTATTACCTTTGTTGTCCAACTTATCTGAGGCTTGGCAAAAGCAAGATGTCAATCTTACCGAAATTGAGCCAATTTTGCTCACCACAAAATTGTCCATCATGGAGTTGAAAGACACTCCTGGGAGATATTTTCAAAGCCTTCATCATTGTCTAGCATAAGAATGGTCAGATCTCCGCACTGTTTATACACAGAGTGATGTAATGTCATTCAAAACTGCAATATATGATAAATGCCTAGAGACAGTTGTCAAGTATCTAAATGCAAGATTCCCTGACATGCCAATTATTTCCAGCTTTTCAAAAGTTTTCAATGCAGAAACTCACGATTCAAGTGAGTCTGCTGAAATTCTTTTTGATCACTACTCCAAAAATGGTAGCCCTTCAATTTTAAAATATGAAAGTAGCAGGCAAGAATGGACAGTTGAGTCAAAAATGATCAGAAGTCAATCATAAAAAGACTTCAGTCCAAAACAGATTTTACTTAAAATGGCAACAACAGAGCTCAAAGAGTCGTTTCTGAATTTCGCCAAACTAGCTCATATTGGGCTAGTGATCCCAGTGAGCACAGCTGAATGTGAAAGGGGGTTTTCTGCCCTTAAAAGGATCAAGACATGTTTGAGAAATCGCATGAATCAAATCACGCTAAATAATCTCATGCTGATCTCCTTGGAGGGCACAGATCCTGGGGACTTTGATTATGGGAAAGCTGCAGAAAACTGAGCCTCTAGGAAGAAAAGAAGAATACATACTTAACTGAAGACATCTTCTGCATATGCAAACTGGCTTTAAGGAATATTTTTAAATTTTTCTTCATTAGGTTTCCAATACATTTTTTCCTTGTTTTCACTTTTTTTCATGACAGTGACAATACTTGTGCCTCTTGGTTTATGTCATAACAATTGTTATTTAAAATTTTTGTGTCAAACCTTAAAAAAGGAAGTCACACTGAACATTGGAAAATAATTATCTTATAAAAATAGTGCACAATTAATTTTCCCCAGCACCAAATTTTCCCCACCCCGCCCCACCTGGCTACATTTTCATGCCGCCCGGCTAGAAAACATTTCTAGGGAGAACACTGTGATTAGTTTTTGAGCCAAATCATGCAAGGAAAAAGAGGCACTTTAGAATAACCCTTAAATAAAGTAATTCTGCAATTAATTATGCATTTTCTTGTCAATTGCTATCATAATGACATATTTTATGATCAGAAAGAAGAGCATCAGAGCGGTAAATATTTAAGCAAATGTTATAGTTCGGGTAACTTGGTTCCTAGGGTGCAAGCTCACATCCAAATTTTCTTCCCCTTTATTTCATTTCACTTACTTTTTAAGATTATTTTCTTCCATTTTGATGTAACCATCTCACAAATAACAATGAGCTGTAAATACCAAGGTAGTGAACAGTGGAGCAGCTAAATCTGATAACATGTGCACCGGCATCTGCTCATCATAAAATAACTTGAAATGCAAAATTTTGAAAAAAATGAGAAAATAATGTTGAAGTTTAAAGTGTAAAAAACACTATCTTCCACTTAACCTTCGATTGATATTTATGAAATGTGAATCTCATACAGCCTAACCAGGAGGAAAAAAAAAAAAAGATTAATAAACCATTTATAAAATGGCTGTTGTGGCACATTTAATCACAAAAACGTCAGAAGAAAAAACTGTACAGAAAGCACGCAGCCATGGCAGCCCTGAAAGCTGGAATAGCAAGTAACTTAATATAATAGAATGTGGTCAGCCAACAATTTCACTTGCTGAGTTCAGCTAATTAAGATTTTCAGTTTCAGAATACCTGAAAATAAAAGGGATAGTCTTTTTGAAACAGTAAACCATCATATAATAAAAGAATCACTCACTTTATGTCTATCCTTCCTCCTTTTTTTAGCTTTTTTTTTCTCTCGTTCCTTACGATGTTTTTTTTTTGAATGTCTGCGAGTTTTTTCTTCTTTAGTTTCTTCTTTGGATTCTTTTCCTTCATCTTCAATGCCAATACCTTCATCATCAATCTCTCCATCTTCAAGTTCTCCATCCTCTCTGTTAAGGAAAGAACTTTCTAAATTTCTATGCAAATCATTTACAAAAAGCAAACCTTAAGCAGTAACAGATAGCTAAGTCAAAAATATAACAATAGGACAAAACAAAATCAAAAAAGATATAAAGGTAATATCCAGAATGTCTTGCTCATTTAGGCACCGTTTACAGTGACATTTCAGACTAGATGTGGTAAAATGTAATCTTTGGTATAACAAGAAGGCAGTGAACATTACTTGTGGCATTGCTAGCAGTGTGCAAAAATGCTTTAATCAGACCGTTTTAACATTATTGAGAGAAAACGTTATTACCTCAAGCTATAGTGGCTTCACCATGTGGCACCATACTTCTTTGTTATTAAATTTTTATCAAGTATTGGTTACATGTCTTTTTGTTTATTTCAATTGGAGCCCAGGCAGGTGAACTGGCTTGCACGTACTCAGGGTTTGAAGTCCAAAACCTTAACCACTACACCACACTGATTGAATTATCATAGCAGTGTATTCATTTTTTTTTAACATTAGCAGCTAAACACCAATGTATAGTATATCCAATAATTTAAGAGGGCACATTAGCCTCCCACCAAGGACACGCTCTCACTACTTACTAATCCTCTATCAATGCCAATTTATAAGTTCAGCTGAACAAGTGCCATTAGAGTCATAGAAGGGAATTCAAATGTTTATTAATGGCTGCTGAACTCATGCTCTGTTATTGCCAGCTGACTGCATACTGTACTTCTACTGGCTCAACTGCAGAAAATCAGGTCTGCTCATTTCAGTCTGCCTTGACATAGGCAACAAAACTATTGTTTTAAAATCCACATGAAATGCTCTAATCATTTGCCCATTTCAAGGCATGCAATGTGATCTCTCAACAAAGATACAAGTACGAAAAACACAAATATATTATAATGACTGTCTCCTAAAATGAAAACTTGAAACATTGTGGACACATACTAAGTGAAAGGGTATTTACTCACAAGTCAAATCATTGCTGGATTAAAAAATATATATAATTGTTTAGGAATATTTTTTTTCTGACATAAGGAGAAATCAATTTAGGAAAAAATTCCTTTGTAATTATTCTGACATTTTTAATGTTTATGTTCAATATACCTGATAACGCTGCTTTTCTTAAGAGATTTTCATTAAAAGACCCCAATTTATTCCCTTTTGAACATATAATAGCAGACGTTGCTAGTCACTGAAAACAATACACAATTATTGGTTGTTATTGAAGATAATTATAATTTTCAAAAGGTAACTAACTAATCCTGGCTCCTTCATTCAAAACATGGATATTTATAATGTAAAAGGGATTACCTAATAATCTGCAAAGTAAATCTTGAAAGGAATGACAAAGCGCATAAATGCACAGCAATTACATACTGCTTTCAATTAAATCCAGAAAAGTAAAACTAACCCAATGGTGACATTAAGATTGTCATTTACTGTTTCTAGTATTTTAGAGTTGAGCATACCAACTATTTTATTTGTCCTTTTCGCGCTAAACTATTATTAAAAAATAATACAGTAATGCTTAATTAGAACATTTTGGTTAAAGTAGTCCTAGAATAATAATTTAAAATGTAAATTGTAAAAGAATTGTAAAGTGTTTAAAAAATCCAGATCAAAAAATGTTTTCTCAAATATACTATGGACACACGTGCTATAGAAAATCATTTGTCTCAAAATTACAACATAAATGGATTTTCCCACAGACTCCCAGTGCGTACTTGTTTTTCCACTTTGTTAAAAAGGAAAAAAAGTATATACAGTATATTTGTCCACATAGAAATGAGCCTTAAAAATGTGCCATTATAAAAATGTGTGCAAAGTTCTATGTACTAACAAATACATTTTTTTTTAAACAGAATATGTCATAATAAAATGTGTGTGTGTGTATATATATATATATATATATATATATATATATATATATATATATATATGGTGGTCCAGATATAATTATGCAATTTTCATTATGCTATAACTTATTAAGTTTATTACATAGAAAATCATCCGAAAAATCCTGGACCATCGAGAAGTGTGATAACTGACGACATGTAGAATCGTCTTTGCACCGAACTGGAATCGTCCCCACATAAATGAAAGCCATCCAGATGATCTGGACCTGCATAATTAGATCTGGACCACCCTGTGTGTGTATATATATAAAACCTAGTGATTAACCATAGTTTCGAGTGTTTGAAAAGAATTAAGGTAAACTCTTGCCAAATTTACCAAATTCAGGTTCTTCATAGTCTTCTCAATTTATTTTATTTCAACCAGAGTTTGACTACTATAACAGATGTGATGTAAACAACTGTGATTAACAAAGTGCAATGGTGATAAATTGAGCTAGTAAGCACATACAACTTGCTGGAACCCTGGAATACTGTATTACGATGATGCGGTTATATTTGTTTCTGGAAGAAAACAACCTGCCACAGATCTTATTTAACATACTAAAAATTTTCAGTCAATTTCTAATAAAACTAAATTAATGCAGGAACTTTCTCCTTTTGCACAAACTAAATTTAAAAGCTATAGTGTATCAATTAAACTATAATATCAAATATACTGAAGCAATAGCACAAGGGGAACAACAATCTATTGCATTCCTAATAATGGGTAATGACTGACTAGAGCAGGTCAAAACTCTTCCACTGCTCTTTTGCGTTGCAAACATAGTCAAATTACACTTTCTTAGAGCAACTGATGATTAACATAGGACGTAATTAATAACTTCTGTCCTTTTTATAAACTTTCTCATGGCTACATTTTTAGCTTCTCAAAGGATTTCTTCATATGTTCTCTACAAAGGACACATTTGTTTGATCAATCTTTGTCACATACAATCTGTGTGACTATGACCAAGTCACTTAAAAGAAAAAGAATCCCATTTAAAAAAAAAAAGACAAATATCTATGTCTTATAATAAGTGATGATAATTAGAGGTTTCATGGAGGACAACAAATGTGTGATTGTTTATATAAGTGAATGTGTATGTGTCAACTGAAGAATTTGTATTTTACATATTAATTTGATGAAGTACCTGATTTTCAACACTTTTTAACATATCCAAAACTTCACATATGCGAGTCTGAAAAATCCCAATTTTGTAGTCAATGAGGAAGGAAATTAATGCATCACAAAGAGTACAGAGGTTTAAAGTTTTCTGCTGTGTTTTGTATCCTTAATCATGACCGAACTTGATTTTTAAGGTATGCTGCCTGTTCTGTCAAAATATACTACTTACAGCATTTAACTGATGTAGATTTTTTCAATGTATAATGCTGCAATATGCATCTTATTCCCAATGTTACTGTAGAATTTTTTTTAACTTTATATTTGTATTAAGATGTCGAAACAATTTTAAAGAGTTACAAGGAGTTTCTCTTTCATTAGGCTCATAGACACCCAACGTATTATACTTGCTTCTGAATGTGGAAGCTTTATTCACCCTCTTAGAATTTTAACGTTTTTACACATTTCAATAATTAATATTACTGCCTGAAACAAAAAATGATGAAACCTCAGATCTTGACAGGGGGTTTGGATTTTTTAACATTTTGATAATTACATGTTTAATACATTTTTGAAATTGAAAGCAGTGTGTGAAAGGGTACAAACACTTCAATAATATTTTTCTTTTTGTAAATGAAACAAACCTTTTGTACTGGAGCTAAAAGTTTGCAAAAATAAAATGCCTACTTGAAATATTTTATTTGGGAATGAACAAAGACAAAGGTATATAAAAGGGTAGAACTAAAATCATCAGAAATAAGCAAAACTCAAAAGTTTTAAAACTTGGTTGATAGTTTTGGAAAAACGTATATAACACAAATTTTTTAAACACTGGTAAAAACTACCATTACTCTGTCAGATAGGAACTAAAAAATAACACAGTTACAAATCCGGTAAAATTTAGAGATACCCATTTCTTAATTCTTTCCAGGTTGCCGTTAAATCTTTACTACTGTTGTCTCCCTGGTTAACTGATAAGAAAATAAAACGGAAAAAAATACTTTTAGAACAAGGGCTGCTGGAAATTGGACTCTTGATCCAAGGCTAGACCAGACGTGACCACGCGTCCTGTCTATTAGTCAGGAGGGTGTCTGACATTCAACTCTGGGACAGGAAAGTAGACGTTTGTGCGCATGAATATTGAGGGCGGCGAACAGACGTCAGGACGTCATCTACACCAAAAATTCTGGCAACAAGAAGGCCAATACATCCAAGAAACAATACGGTTACCATTTAATTCTGGGGAGCTGTTTTAACTGAAGTAAGAAAGGGGCACCTCCAAAATCCAGTATTCGCGTAATCAGAAGTGAAATGACACATAAACAGACCATGACAAGTTACACTACAATAAACGATTTTTTTTTAAATGAAATACATGCAAAATCTGATCTACAAGAACAGTAAGGCCTAAAAAATAACATTAATAGAAACGGACTTAAAAAAAACCAAAAACAAGCATTTAATGTATAACACGAAATTACACTTCTTACAGCAATGTTTTAGATAGAGAAGAATATTTACTCGACCTTTCGTCCCCTGCAAGTTCAGAGTCTGTCATGGTTTTGTCAAGAACGGGGGTTGGGGGGCTGGAGAAAAGGCTTGCAAAAGCCATGATGGTTGGTAAACGAAATTGCACTGTTCCCGAAAACAAGAGTGAGTTGAATTCAGTCACTCAATAGAAAAAAAAGGAAAAAATAAAATAAAAGGAGGCGTTGGACTGTGAGAGATGATGAAGGAGTACAGTATTAGTTTTGAAAAAACTCACGGTTACTTTAGTGAAAGACAGTAAACACTTTCCAGTCTAACAATCACTGAGGTTGTTGTTTTAAAACTGGAAAACAGTTTGACCACCCCCGCTTTGTTTGTGTCCCGCCGGCTGACAGTTTTCTTGGAGGAATTTTGGAGAAGGAGGGTAGAGTAACAAAAAGAAACTTAATTATATTCGGTGAATTCTACTCCTTCATACAAACATGGCGCCCGCAAAACGTTTATAAAATGGCGCTGGCGAACCCCACGACCGCATAACATATCCTTCCACCAATCTCGCCGGCTCCTTCTAACGTCATTGGGCAAGCACCGCCTTTATCAAAACACTATTGGACAGATCTTGACGGAATGAGGCGGGTTGTTCAACGTTCCTTACGTCAAATTGTCTTGTACGCCGTCAGTCAAATTAGGAAGGCGGAGCACGTTCGTCGATCATGCGTCGTGGAGCGCCCAAGACAGTCCCTCCAGTGTCGTGTATATGCGTCATTGGTGGCGGATTGATTTGCTGAAGATACAGGAGAAGGAAACGAACACGGTCAAAATTATGCTAAATAGTTTAATTTATTTGATTACTCGGCTGTTTGGACTATCATAGATATATTTTACTGAGTTGGGTCAACTCTGGAGTGGGTTATATGATTTTCTTGCAATCAACAGCATTCGTGTTTCAACCGTAAACGAATGGGCACACGATGTTAAAACATTTTTAAAGTCTGGTATAAATATGAGAACAATCAGTCTACCTGGCAAGCATTTAAATGTTCAATAAATAAATAAGAACACACTGTACTGTACTTCTTTTGTAAATTCAAGCTAGAATTGTACTATTTGGTGCTGTCACTTGATGGCAGCACATGTTAACTTCGAAGCTGATGCTTCTGCGATCTATATGCACTATTAATCTGATTTGTTTATCTTACTGGTAGTAGTTTTTTGGACGGCCTATTTCATTTTCTGTTAAATTTCTTTAAAAGGTGTTCCAATCACGATGGAATAAAAAAAACCTTTGTAACCAATTTTATCTGTCAAATCGTCTTTAAAGTGTTATCTGCGATAGAAAGGTGATCGACGTATAATTTAACCAGTTCTAATTTTGTCTCCAATCTTAATGCACCATTTTAATGAATGGTTTCTACACGGGGATATATCCTGACTGCCAATGTCCCTTAATAGGACAAATACTGCACATAAAATAGATGGAAGAGGTGTATGGAAAATTGATCATAACGCATAAAAGCATTTGTTTTTCTTATAATATGTGAAATTATTATCAGTTCAATGTTATGCACAATAAAATACAAATGCCAGTAATGGTAAACTGAAATTATTATGAATAATGCTATGAAATTAGATTAGATAAACTTTATTAATCCCAAGGGTGAATTTTATTTCCTAAATTTCCCGTTGGGATTAATAGGGTCTTGTACCATTATGAATGAGCACCTGGATTTGGGCAGTTTATCCCATTTTTCCTGGCAGATTGTCTCAAACGTCTGTTCGATTAGAAGGGAAGTGTCTGTAAATTGCCATCTTCAGGTCTCCCCACAGACGTTCTACGAGTTTAAAATTTGGACTTTGACTGGGCCACTCAAGGAAACTCAGATACTTGTCCCAGTTCCATTCCAGTGTTGTCTTGGCTGTATGTTTCAGGCCATTGTCGTGCCAGCTTCTCCAGGTAGTCATGTCCTTCTCAGACAGGTCTTGATCACCTGCGGAGCTTGTCTCTCTCAGGTTCAGATCCAAGTGCACTAGACTATTATTTCCATGGCACAGCTAGGTAACTCTCATGCCACGCCACAGTGTTGCGGCACACTGGTTGAAAAACACTGTTCTAGAGACATCTCAGGGAGATTTAAAGCAAACAGGATGCCCTCCAGAAGAGCCCTCCAATTAGCTTAGGGAGTCCAAATCAGGAGTGGAGCCACACAACACTCCAGTGAGGGAAGAGGAGGAAGGATGGAAGGAGTAAAGGGAGTGACCGATGGGATTATCTGTGTCTGTGTTGTGTAAGAGACACTATGACACTGAGGGAAGGAAGCCTGTACAAAGTAAATACACATAGAAGACAACCCCAGTGCTCATCAAAGGGTAATTCCACCCTGAATCAATGGCTAGTACTGTGTTTTTATGCCTCTGCTGTTCCTCCATCTACAGGCCAGAAGATTGATGACCCAAAGACAACATTCAGCTTCTGGTCACCTGAGCTCACCTGTTCCTGCCTCCTTGCTTTATAACTACCACCGCTGCCAATTTGCTTTAGTCCAGTTTTGGATTTGCATCTGAAAAGATGTTATTGTGATTGCTGTTAATTCATGTTTGTTATTTTGCCAACAATTACATGGGTTTCTCCATCTGGTACCCCAACTCTTTATAATCTTTGATGTCTTTTTGTTACAATAAATTGTATGCATGTGTATATCTCCGTATTATATAAAAAAAATCCTGGGATGTGTACATATATATAAAACCAAAGGGGGAAAACAAAATGCAACGCTGCACTGACTGAAATTGCAAATGTCTTTGCTGAAACAACAATTGATGAATGCAAATAACTATAACACAACAGGAAATAACAACCAGAAAATGAACAACAGTAGTCTTAAAGTTCTTCAGTCTCTTGTGTGACTGCCACTTGCACCTGAACTACTTGACACCTCTGGCACATAAGCTCAAATGAACCTCTGAATGCGTAGCTGTGGGATGTTATCCCATTCCTGCAGAAAAGCCTGATGAAGCTGCTAGCAGGCAGATGGTCATGTCTCCAGATGATGTAATCCAGTGCATCCTAAAGGTCCTCTATGGGGCCAAGGTCAAAAAAGAAGGCAGGTCAAGGCAACACCTGCACACCAGCAATCATTCCTCAGGACAGCTGTGACCACAGGAATGTAAAGAACACCTTTGAATAGGTAAGTGTTTTGTGAAATCTTGAGAGCTTTAGAAAATACCAGGAGATGGACAGATACAAAGGAAGCAGACAGAACTGCAATCAAAGAAGTT
This sequence comes from Polypterus senegalus, assembly GCF_016835505.1. Classification (NCBI taxonomy): domain Eukaryota; kingdom Metazoa; phylum Chordata; class Cladistia; order Polypteriformes; family Polypteridae; genus Polypterus; species Polypterus senegalus. The sequence goes on along the minus strand of NC_053169.1, from coordinate 23,166,542 downwards.
GCCTACATGAAATTACCCAAAGCAAGTCATCTCACCTGAACTAAAACACCAAATCAAAAAGTCAAATAAGCAGTGCAAAAACAGGTTACTTACTCAGTAAAAATATCTCTAACACTAAAAATTAAGGTTTGTTTTGAGAAAGATCCAACACTAGGATATCTGAATCAGTTTGTTGCCATGTTTTATAGCCCACCTAAACGACAACAGATATAGCAAACAAATAGGACCTCAGTTAAGTAAAACGGTCACAAAATGACTGTGATTATGCAAAAGCAGTATACAAAATAGTGTCAAGGTGATGTCACTTCCATAATGGTAAAATGGATAAATTATAAGAAATACATGTGTAAAATTCTAAAAATATAATATAAAGACTCCAGGGAAGCTGCAAAACAGATTTATGACAAGGAGATGTGTGTGGCCTAGCATTGTCCTGCTAAAGTGTCAAGCTTATGTAGAACATGACAGGTCACCTTCTTCTCAAGCCAGCAGCACTGAGCCCACCCTTCTGATGTGGGCATTGTTTCTATCAGGGGTTTCAACAGAATTACTGGTTGCTAAATTAATGAACCAGACTAATATGTTCATCCTGCTGTAGTGTGGTCACTCAAGAACAACCCTCTATCCTGTTGGTCTACTGAAACCTTCTGTGCATTTGAGACATTGTGGAGCGTGCCAGTGGTCTGCGTCATTACTGTTGATGATGTTTAGACTCATTATGGAGTGCACAAAGCACTGACTAAGTGTGGCCTTTGCTTTGTTGTGACTTTAGCTTTGAAGTGAAGTCTTTAAAAGGTAACCAGATGAAGGCTTGAATTCTACCTGGGCCTCACTGAGTAAAATCAAATCTAACTAGCTATTGTGTGTTTGGCACTTTGAAGTGCCTCACTGTACAGTCCACATTGCTTTTAGAGGGGCTAAAACAATTTTTTATGAAAGTACACAAACTACAATTCTTTTTATCATTGTCAAAAATTTTCTGTTCTTTATTTTCTTCAAATTACATAGTGTATGTAAAGATTTATTTTTTAAAATCAATTTTAAACTGCACTAGGTTAGCTGCATTTTAAAAAGTATTGTTCTATAGGCAAATGACTACAATTTCATTTGGATAGAAGATGTCTTGTTAATAATAATGTACTTCAGTGCAGAAAAAATGCCATCTCAGACACAAAGAAGAGAAAGAGAATGGAAAATATTTAGCAATGGAGGATCCAAAGAATTATTATTTTATGCAGATGTTGTCTTATACAGCTTTTCAATTATTACAATTAATTGCTTTAACGACAAATCTCGGTAGAGAATGCTATACTAAAATAATGAGTCTTCATCCTTGATTTTAATGCTGATGTCAGTGGAACTTCTCTGATTTTGGGTGGTAGATATTTCCAGAGTTTAGATACTTAGTAAAGGTTTATTTCTCCAGGGATGCTACTGACTGGAGTTTTTGTGTTCCTCTCCTTGTGTGTCAACTGGCCATAGCTTAATGATAATGTTAATGGACAGAAATTGTTAAGATACATTTATGTTAATCAGTTTGGAATTGCTTTTTTTACTGTGTGTTTAACCTCCTTGACATTAACCCTGAGCAAGACCTGGGTTTAGAATTCTTTATAATTACATTTAAGTCAGAGTTAGACTTTCACTTTACAGTGTAAAGTCTGAATAACTTTTAGGACAGTATTTTGCTGCCATCAAAAGGATAAAGTATCATTATGCTGCTAAAAAATCATGAATATTTCTCTTTATTTTGCCACTCCAAGATAACTCTTCAGTATTTGTGAGTGGGGCATGTCATGAAAAAACCTTCCTCTTTCTTCAAAGAAGGTAGTCATGGAGCCCAGATTAAAAATGTTCTACAAAATGTTCTACATTTCTTTACATGCACAGAGTTATGCATAAATGTCTCAGTCTGTGAAGTGAGCCATTAGTTAAACAATTCATCTTCTTTTGTACTTTTTTATTACCATTACCTCATCTATTACATCATGTAATCTGGTGAACTTTATTACCTTATCCAATCAACAGATGCCACAAGTAATTTCGGACTCATGTTGACTCTGTCATTGATCTGAACACCACTTTGTTAAGAGAGGTGTTTGGGCTTTTCCACCAGTTTATCCTCACTATCTGGAGAGGGGTTTCTTAATTATTTACCTCACTGTAACAATATATATATATTGTGATAGACGGCCAGAAACCCTGCACCGCCGGGACGCCTGGAGGAAGAAGTGACCAGGAGAGCGGCACTTCTCTTCCCTGGGTACCTGGATGGTCCTTGATCCCTGGGGGGCAGTGCTTCAGGGACGCCAGGAAGTGCTGACAAACCAGGGATGGTTTATGCCCGGAGTGCTTCCGGGTACACGGGCAGCACTTCCGCCACACTCCATTCAGGTGCTGCAGTCGGGAGGAAGAGGAAAGAGCTCGGGGGAGAGGAGTGGAGGCAGTGAAGGACCTTTTGAAGGATAGAGGAAAAAGGATGATTGGTGCAGGGGCACCGTGTGCTGTGGACTGTACTGTAAAAAAATGTTTACTTTTGTAAACATGGAGGTGTCTGTCTGTCTGTGTCCAGGGCTGGCTTCCACAATATATACATAGTGAAATGAATAGCCTTGACACATGAAAAAGGTTTGGGCCAACCACCCGTGTACTTATATCCAGGCTGCAAAAAGGAAAGTAATAAGTACAGATGGGTACAGAGTTTAATCCAGAACAGAACTGAGTAAAAGCAGGATATAGTCTGGCTTTTATGGCTGGTTGGAGGAAGTGACGGTATTGAGGCTGGAACCAGAAGTGACATCATCAGGGCTGGAACCAGGCAGAATTTCCTGTGTTTGGTCAGTGAGGTTTAGCGCACCCCGCCACTCTCTGGCCTGGTGTGGAATTATCTTCTATTGGTCCTTTTAGTTGTCTCCCATGCACACATGTGTGACTATATACTGTATATATAATCTACAGAGTTTTTTTGCAGCCTTTGCTGATTTTTGCATAGTATTCAACTCAGTTGATCAAGCTGCCCTGTAGGACATCCTGAGACTTCACAGGATCCCCCTGAAGTTGCTGGATATTGTGGCCGACCTGTACACTGGTACTGTGAGTGCTGTGCAAAGTAAAGGCAGAACCTCTGCATTTTTTCCGGTTGAGTTGTGTTTTAGCTCCAACTCTCTTCAATGCTTCCATGGACTCGGTGTTGGGCAGGGTTGTGGGGTCCAGTGGCTGAGGTGCATCTGTTGCTGAAGAAAGATTCACTGAAGCTGACTTTTCTGACGATGCTACGATCTTTGCAGAGTCAATGGAGGCTCTGATCAGGGCTCTCGAGAGACTGAGTGAGGAGTCTGAGTGTCTTGGCTTGCGAGTGTCCTGGATAAAAACAAGATCCAAGCCTTTAATGACATCTTGGGCACATCTGAATGTTTATTTGAATGTTTGTTACACATAATATTTTTCTTGTTGAAAAAAATGTTTTTGAAGTCTATGGAGACAACAGAAATCTATATCTTAATGTGTGTGCATTATGCAATTAGTAATTAGTAAAGCTTCTAATTACGTCTTACCTGTGAACTTGTTGCAAGGCTCTGAGTCTGTACTAATACAAAAACTAAATTTAATATAAGATTCTGCAGTGAAAGGCATTTAATTTGGCCTCCGAAACTAATTACATGCTAAAAGAGTCACCCTATGATTAATTCAAGGACTTGTGTTTTAAGTTGATAATTTGCTTTGATTAGTGCATAAGTAATATTGCTAGAGCAAAATATATCACTTGCTCTTAATTAAAGGCACTAAATCTTTATCTTTGTCTTTCTCAAAGGTATAGTCGCCTTACAGCAGTATGTGGAATGTTGGGGTTCAGTGTGATTCCTTTGACAGGACAAAGGCTTTTCATTATGTGATTTATTACATATTTCTAAATGTGACTTGCATCTGATTGTTTATATGAGAGACAACACTTTGTAAATATTTTGTACTATTTTGTACTTTTGACTGCCATTGCTGAAATGTATATTTGAATAACTATAGTAGTATATTATAAGTGGGATCTAGGTGGCACATTCTAAAGATGTGGGTATTAGGCTAACTACTGGCTGTAAATTGATGTGGAGGTGGGAGGAGACCCCAGGGAAGACTCAGGGCGTTAGCTGGGAGGATTATATCTCCCAGATGGCCTGGGAACGCCTGGGGATCCCACAGTATGAGTTGGCAAGTGTGGCTGGGGAAAAGAACATTGGGGCCTCACTGACTATTGCCCCCACTACAAGGCCTCGGATAAGCAGTGGAAAATGAATGAATGAATGAAGGTATTTAATTGATTATGCTCTTATATTGAAGGGGAGACCAAAATAAGGTTGGTACCAGTTTTGCACCCTAAGCTGCAGAAATAAGGTCCAATTCCTGATTTGATTAAACTGATATGAAATTATTAGTTACTTCTGTTTGTATGATAATCTACTTTCTCATGGTCTATGCAGGTTTACAATAATTTCTTCAGTGAAAAATCAGGCATTGCTGTTAATAAAATATGATTTGTTTAATTGCCCTTTTTTACTTTCTTGTCCAGAATTTTAGATGTCAAGAGCACTATAGGATTTACTTCTATGGGTATTTCAAAAGTAGTATTTATTTAAGTTATAGACCACCAGAATTAATGTATTTCTCTGCATTCCATATTAGCCTTATTTAGTTCAATTTTATTAGGAATTGTTTGGTTGAAATGTTATTCCCAAAGGCAAAGCTGGTATGGGGGTGACCCTGGAAAAGGTTAGGGGTAAGAAAATCTGCATGCCCTCATCGTACCAGAAGGGCTGTTATAAGGCTAGCAGAATTCCACTGAGCCTGTATGAAACAGTAGTGATATCTGCCTGAACTGATAGACCCTGCTAGCCAATGGGAAGAAAAAGACCTAACAGCCAGTCAGAGCTCTGGAGTGTAATGGTATGTTAGGAACTACCAAAGAGCTCTCCCCAGTTGCTACCACAGTGATCTGGGAACCTTAAGTCTTCACAGACCTGCTCATCCCCTAAAGTGAGTCTGCAAGATGGCATTGTTATAAATTCCTGATTGAGTGTAAAGACTTCTTCACAAAAGTGCATCAAAGAGCTTTAAAGATGAGTCATAATGAAGGTTACATGGCAAGTAGACTAGAAGGAAAGGTTTTTGATGTTATGGCTATCCCACTTAATAGACATAGCAAATACTTGTATAGTAAGGCCAGTCAGGCAACAGGATTGCAATGCCATTCCATTGTTTGTATTTTTAAATGTTGTGTTCTTACTTTAAGTATAATTCCATGTGTAGGTCTTTAGATAGGTCTATGACTTTTTGTAACATCTTTGCCTCTATGGCACGTTTATTTTGGACTGGCACAACCACGAGGCACCTCCGTGTTGCACCTATCTTTTGAAATTATAATGTTTTAATTGTTTCTTTTTTAGCTATTTGATAATGAAGGACAAAGATAGCTCACAGTGGCTCATCTAATTGGGTGAATTTTACATGTGTTCATCATAAAATAGCTGGTTAGGAAAAACAGAAAGAAATGTGAGTGTCTCAGGAGTACATATAGACTTATGAATAGAAGGAGTTAGTTTTGACACCTCCAGTGCCACTTTAATAGCCATTGTAAGAGCCAATCTTAGAAACTTAAAGTTTAATGGTAAATTCATACAAGTTTTTGCATAACTTCTATAGTACATCAGTTTCTTACAGCTTACCTATGCTATAGTCTTTTACCCCCTGCAGGTTAACATAACATAGAATTTCCTTGGCTATATCTGTGGAAGACAGTGTTAATTAACCCAGCGAGGAAACATTCCTACTGTTATCATGGATGGTTAGATATGATTTCAAATAGAACAGAAGTTTTCTGACTGTGTTTAACGTGTCTAATGTGTTAAAATTGCTTAATGTGCCTCAAGCATGACTGTATGACCAAACTTAAACAGTCAAACAAAATATATCAGCCTTAAACAGAACTTTTTTTTTAATACAAATTTTTTCTCTATTTTTGCGTGTACTGTTTTGCCTTGAAATTTTACTAAAACATTTAAAACTAAGATTTTTGGTCTGTGGAATCATTTGAACATACGTCACACTGTGGCTTGAATCATCCTATGAAGCAAACTAATAGCTGCAGAACTTTGGTAAACCTGGAAAAACGCAGCTGCAGTCATCATTACTAGGCATTATTATTTTGCTCATTTCAATATTTCAGAATGGGGATACTAAATGTATTTGTAAAATACTGGTTATTTGCAGTAAATGTACCTCAAAGCGAATTTTTGAGCAGAACCTTTTAAGATTCCAGTGCAGCAGAAAGCATGAGAGAACATGCTACTCAAAATTTGGTTGGAATGAAAAGTCACTCAGTAGCTACAATGATTCTCTAGCCCTCAATCCACAAACTGACAATATGACATTTTGGCCTTTATGGTCATTTGTTTTTATTATAGTTTTTTTTAAAACAACGTTAATGTAGTGTAGTGTGCTGGGCTGGTAACTTTACTTCAAAAGAGGTCCACCAAATTAACAAGCTAAATAAAAAGGAAGGCTCAGTTATGACAGACACTGTTGACCTGCTGGACAAAGTAGCGGAGGATAGAATGAAGGCAAAACTGGTGACTATGATGAACAATGCTGCACATCCTCTCAGTAACACACTAACACTGGGGACTTTGTGCCTAGAAATTCTTCTCTATTACATAAGCCTAAGGGGTACTCAAACGGCGGACCGCGGTCCACAATCCGGACCGCCAAGACGTTTTTGGTGGACCGCGACTGTCTTCTGCGTAAGTCAAAAGTCCGAATATAAAAGCACCAAAATTATTGTTGTTTTATTATTTACTCTGTAGCAGGGTTGCCAACTGTCATTTTTTATGCCAAATAACTGAAATCTGGAATTTTTGAAAGCTGTTTGGCATATAAAATTTGTGTTTGGTCTACTGGCATTTTTTTGGTCTTTTGTACAAGCCGTTTGGTCTATAAAATTGCCAGGAAACGGTAAGCATGGTTAAAAGCGGCAATGTAAAACGACAAGTACTACATTGCGAATTATCCACCAAAGTCAGAGCTCCGTTCACATAAGATCGACACCCTTAAGTCGTCGTTGGTAGCGAGTTCATCGCTGATGACGAAAAGCGACCACCACACAATCAAATGTTACAGAAGCTTCGCTACGCATTGTTTGGGTTCTTGGCAGACATAAGAAAGCATTTACTGATGCAGAGGTTGTTAAAGAATGCATGATGTCTGCTTCTTCGGTTCTGTTTAGCAACAAAAAGTGTGTTGAACAGATTCTGCAGATACCATTATCAGACAGTACTGCCAGTCATCGTGCAGATGTCGGTGGTCAGTTAATATCGGATCTTAAACAGGCTGAATTGTTTGCTCTTGCATGCGTTGAATCCACTGATAAAAACTGACATGTCTCAACTCTGTGTGTCCACAAGATTTTTTGATGGCCATAATTTTGTTGAAGAGTTTCTGACATTACTACCCTTAGTAAAACAGACCCGCGGTGAGGACGTGTTTTCAGCATTATCGCAGTTTATGCACGCAGCTGGATTGGATGTAACAAAAATGGTTTCCCTTACAACAGACGGGGCACCAGCAATGACTGGTAAAGATAAAGGACTTGTCACTCGTATGAAGCCACTTCAGCCCAACCTTGTTGCTTATCACTGCATCATTCATCAGTCGGCCCTCTGTTCAAAACTTTGTGACGAACTGGCGGAAGTGATGCCTACTCTTGTGAGTTTAGTGAATTTTTTACGATGTAATTCCTCTCTGCAGCATCATCTGTTTCGTTCTTTTCTTGAAGAGATGTCTGCAGAATTTGGAGATTTGCTACTTCACAATGACGTCAGATGGTTAAGCAAGGGCCGTGTGTTGGAAAGGTTCTGGAATCTCCGTGAAGATGTAGCTGACTTCCTGCAGTCCTTGAATACAAAGAAAGCTGCAGAATTTTTTACCTTTATTCAAGACAGTGACAAGGTCGCACTGCTGGCATTTCTTGTTGATATTTTAGCGACCTGGGGTCGAGTCTTGAAGTTTTTAAAGCCGATCGCCGCCGTGCACCTTTCCCAAGCTGTCGGCTAGCAGATTGCCAGCGTTAAACACGCAGCTGTACCCAGCTCTTTAAGTAACGAGGACTCGTGTCCCATACACCGCACGACTATGAGTGTCTCGGCAGCATGCAGCTGTACCCAGCTTCTCAAGTAACGAGCACTCGTGTCCCATACACCGCACAACTCCGAGTGTCTCGGCATTAATTGCTTAGATAAAATCTTAGCAATGAATAACAACTCTGTCCTGTTGTATCTCTTTATTCACAGATAGCCAGTAAACAAAGCTCGACATTATTGCACTGCCATGGTCAAGGTCATGCACGAAGACACATTTCACATAACCGGTACTTTTTACAAAATAAATAACCCCGGACGGCGATGACCCAAACCCACCCAACTAATTGAACACAAACACAACAATTATTTACAAGTTAAGACATTAATAAATACAACAGGAAAAACATTATAAAAAGCAGTGAACGTACAACCTTCCCATAATGCATCACTCCGACAGCGCTGACTGCCGGGTCGCTACAATATTATGGGACATATAAATACACTGAATTTGTCACTTCAGGGTGCAGACAAAACCGTTGTCGAATTGCAAGAAAAATGTTTTGCCTTTGAAACAAAACTGAGCATTTTAATCAATGACTTGGAAGGTGGCAAGATGCTGCATTTCCCAAACCTGAAAAGCTGCATGACAGCTGATCAGCAGGCATGTTTTCAGTTGATTTCCACATTTCTACATCATTTGAAAGTTAAGTTTAATGAATATTTTAAGGATTTCAGAAAACTGAAGCCTGTGTTTTTGTTTGTTGCTGATCATTTCATTGTCCAGCCTGACAGTGAATGGACATCTGTGGCTGCCTCAATTTTTCCGAACTCAAACCCGTCACTTTTGCAAATGGAAGCAGCTGATTTGCAAGCTTCTCATGTTTTGAAAGCAAAATTGAACGAAGTCGGCATAACAATTTTTTGGTCAAAGTTTGTTCCAGATTCTCAGTATCCTGCTGCAAAGAAACTGGCGATTTCCGTGCTCACTATGTTTGGCTCAACATATTCTTATGAGTGTGCGTTCTCCTCTATGAACACTATCAAGACGAAACATCGAAGTGTAATTACCGACCAGAACCTCAGGAATGCAATGAGAATTGCACTGACTGGTTACTCACCGAACTATGCTGCCATTATGAAATCGAAACAACGGTTTCACACTTCACACTGAGTGACAATCATTTACGTACCAACTGTTGTAATTGGTGTGTTAATTGCAAGAAGTCATGTGACTTTTTAAAATTGTTTTCCATGTTTTGTGCATGTCTTGGTCTTCTGTAAAAATGTTATCATTTGCATTGAATCTATTACTAGCATCCTACAGACCTACACCTACAGTCCTACAGACCTACATGGTAAACCTGGCTATAGCGGACCCCGATGGTTGGTAGCGAACTGAATGTGGACTGGCATTCAAAAACTTTGAGTACCCCAGCCATAAGGAATACTCTTGCATAATGTGTCACTGGAACAGTGACTGCTCTTTTTATCTTTAGTTAAGTCAGAAGTTTTCTTTCTTTTTAATCATTTCTTGTGTGTATTTGTTTGTTATAATATTTATGTATTGTGGCAGACAGCCTTGACACTTACCTGGACAGAATGACCGTGAGCTGGAATGACCAGGGGATATATATACAGGACAGTATCTCCCCCAGGCCACTTGATGGCAGTTTGTTGCGGCAGCACCACGGTTTCCCACAGGGCTTTGTGGAAATTGGAGTTCTGTGACTTAGCCCAGTTGGCTACCTAATGGGACTCCATCTTTACCCGGAAGTGCTCCTGGGCGAAGCCTTCAGGACGTCAGGAGTCCATCCGGAGGAGCCATCTGCCTTCATTCTGACAGCCAGAGTTGGGAAGAAAGGAGACAAAGCTTACTGGGAGGAGTGGGGGCAGAAGGAGAGATATAAGAAGAAAATAAAGAAGAAAAGTGTGCTTTTATGCTGTTTATTGTGCTTTTGATCTGTGCTGAGCAGGTGGGAAATGAAAAGGAAAGAGTTTCCCACTGGAAAATAAAAAACGTGTGATGCTGAACTTGTATCCTGCGTCCGTCTGTGTCGGGATTGGGGAGTTGAGTGCCCCCTGCAGGCCACAGTATTTATTTATTTACCTTTTTATTGAACTACTGTAAAAAGCCAAACGTACCCCTGACAAATACATTTATATCTAAACAATGTATGTCTAAAAGTATCTTACTTGCTATAAATAATAATTAATTGATAAATCAAAATATTGTAGCACTAACAAACATATCCATCTATTGTGGATCAGGATTACAAGCAATTTAAGGCAATATATTGTGGACTTGGCCCGGACACAGACAGGTGGACATGTTGTTACTCAACCACCACACGTTTATTTACAATATTTACACGGTCACACAGACACAAATAATGGTCACTAAGACCCAAGTTAGTGCACAATACACCCCAATACTCTCAGCCCTGGCCACAATGCCTCTCTTCGGGCCGCCTCCACACCTCCTCTGTGCTTCGTCCTGCCTCCTCCTGACTCCAGCGCTGAATGAATGGAGACGGCCCCTTTTATGCAGTCCCTGGATGAGCCCCTGGTGTTCCCGGCATTGCTCCCTTGGGCACGCCCCAGCGTGGCGGAAGTGCCGGCTGTCCTCTCGGCAGCTCTCCGGGTGCCGTCCTAAATCTTCCTCCCAGCACTTCCTGGTGTGGCGAAAGTGCTGGGGTAACAGGTCCCCAAGGCATTGTGGTGCCTCCTGGTGGTGACCACGGGCCCCTACAGGGAGGAGCTTCCATGCCCTGTACCCGTGGCCCCCAGAGCAACCAGGAAGGCGGCCCCCACGTGATCCAGGGTGGGCTTTGACCCTCTTCCCGTCCCTCACGGCGTCCCAGCCGGGTCGTTGCCCCTGGCATCCCTGACAATATACAGAGGCAGGACACCAAAATGATTCAACAGTAGTTTCAATGACACAAGAAAAAGGAATCATTTAGGGGATTTGCTTGTAGGCAGGATGTTCCCTACTCAGACAGATGGTAAACAGGAAAGTCCAAGACATCGTAAGTGTCCAAAAGCTGTGCGCTATGATGGGCAGTCTACTTCGGGATTGCAGTACAAGGTCCTTTCAAGTGTGTGCAGGGACACTTAGGAATCCTAGGTGAAGTTTAAGAAGGGCTTACCAAGGAGTTCCAGAAGTCATTACTAACCTAGGAAATAGCTGCCAGGCTGTCCTGGTGGGACTTAAAAGGAAGTCTGAGCTGAATTTGGAATCCTGATTTGAGCAGGACAAGGCTTCAACTCAGGGGCAGAGGTAGAGAAAAGAGGTGTGAAGAGCACAAAGTTGTATTTTTAGATAAGTAAATAAATATGGCATCCTATCAAGTTACATCCACACTACAAAAATGATCTCTGTCCTCACTGAAGTTTTTGTACCATTTAAAAAAGGATTCCTGTCCATGCTGAAATGCCCGAAAACACATATAACGTATACCTTTGCCTACACTGTGCATGCGTGTCATGGAAAATCCTTGAAGGGACTGTGTAGTGAAAAATTCAAAGCCCCATGAAAATCAAATTTCCTTGTGCTTTATGAATTTTGAAAACTAAAATATCAGCAAGCGCAAGACTCTGAAAGTACATTCACTGCGTAGAAAAAGAAAAAAAAAATCTTTAAGGAGCCGGAGCAAATTGCCTCCAAGTCAATTTAATGTGCTGATTACAGTTGAAAGTAACAGTCTTCAGAACTGACAGCTTGTCATAGTGTGGCTGAGGATTCAGACTGTCAGGGGTGCAAAACATGTCTCAGTTAGAAGCCAGGATTTTATCCATCTATCCATCCATTATCCAACCCGCTATATCCTAACTATAGGGTCACGGGGGTCTGCTGGAGCCAATCCCAGCCAACACAGGGCATAAGGCAGGAAACAAACCCCGGGCACGGCGCCAGCCCATCGCAGTAGGATTTTATCTATTTATTTATTACATGAAAAACAAAATGTGAATTTAGCCTACATAAAAATACAGTTATGCAGGTGGAATATGTTAGAAGGATTTAGCACACTCCAGCAATTTGAACTGTAAAACTGCCAAACACTAGTCAGGTCCAGGTCACTGGACCATATAGAAGAAACAGCATTATATACTTTGGTAAACCAGAACTCCCAGCTGAATGTAAATGGGCAATGAGATCACTTGTAGAGTTCTTTTCAAATGTAATAGTACTAATGTAAAAGCTTAATAAATACTAATGAGTTATGACATGCAAGAGCTCCACAGGCAAATCCACAGAGACTTTTTCAACTGTGCTGTTATGTCAACCATTATTTTTGTGGAAAGAATGAGATCATCTTAAGTTTTTCCAGTTCAATAAATACCTTCTTCAATGAGTGTGCAAAGCATCGTAGTAATGTTATTTTTTACCAAGAGTGAAATGGTATTTATTTATGAAAGAAAAGAAAAAAAAAATGAATGGAAACTAATTCCAGTGTGTGATTATTAATTTTTACCATTTTCTTTCCTTTTACTTTTGGTGTGCACACAGCTCTTGTCTAGTTCATGTATTAACTTTCTTATGTGTTTTCACTTCCAAATTAAATATATGATTGTTCATTACATTTTATCACATACAGTAGCTTAACAATATTAGAACCTTGAGGTTACTGGTAATTATGTATCTGAATTACAACAAGTATCCCTTTAGAGTAATAACTGATGAGGTGACAATATGTATAGTTGTGTAGTACACACAAACATATTGAACAGCAGGGCAACTAAGAGCAGGTTCCTTTACGTTAAAAACTTGTTATTTTAAATGGACTGACCAGTGAATGGTGTGGATCTGCTCTTGCAAGGTTTGCAGATGTTTTGGTTTATAGTTTCAGAGGCATTAAAAATTAAAAGCATTAAACATTGGCCTTTAAAGCAGACTTTAGGTTATAAGGTATTAAATCTGATTACCAGAAGCATTGTCTCTTTTATATTTCTGAATATTAAATGTAAACATTTTGAAGTCCACATTAATTTAAGCAATTTGGTTGCTTTCTATTTTTGTGTTTGGTTTCTCTTTTATTAAGCTCTGACCTTTTCATTTTGCTTAATTTAGCTACTTTTTCTGTCCCCAGTTCTGCCAAACATAACTACAGATGCCGGGTTTACTTTATTGTTTCTCGGGCTGTGATGTGAGGTTCAAGGAGTACAAAATTTCTTTTCTACTAAATTTTCAATTTAATTTCTTCAACACAATGTGTCACTGACTCTTCTGTGACAGAGCAAACAAAGCATTCATTTATGATCAGGACATGGAATACTATTACAAAATTAGTTAAAATTAACTCCAACAGTTGCCATCTTTCCTATGAACTAGATACACCCGATGAGCTATATTTTATAAAACATATTGTAAGGGGAAATTTGCAAAGACGAATCTACCAGACTCAGTCAGGTAACTTTCAACTACAATATTCAAAGCTGCTGCCACTCTTGTCACATCATTTTCGGCAATTCAACCTCTGGCCTTCTAAATGTCTCTGCAACAGCAGCCACTACCCATGTTGAGCAGGTTATCCACCTCAGGCAATATGGTGCCTGGCAGACTAAAACCTGAGGAACACCTGATATAGTTTGTGTCCATACCGATTTAAAACAGTGTGACTAATCAAAGGATTCATCAGAAATCAATGTAAAATATAATTTAAATTAAGTGTGACTTTTTAATGTTTAAAATCATTTTGGTTTAGTGTAGCAAGTCTTTAAAAAAGTGTGATTAGTTTACACTTTCTTCTTTGAATTTTACACATTGATATTTTTTTATTCACATCAATATTACATTAATAGGTTCTTTATAGTCAAAATGGGCTTGTAAAATAATGTAAAAATGTTTTGTTAATATACACAGTAACCATATGATATAAATAAGCACAATGTATGGCACAGACATTCTGTGATTAACAATAAACAAATCAAGTACAATTAAACAATTCATGTTAAACAGCAATATAGCAACAGAATCACCTCAGGTGTACAAAGTGAAATCAATACCAGCAAAACCATCTGATTACAAATTTAAAGCTATAGATACAGAACATGAAAAAAAATTCAGTAGGCTGAGCCAGCTCCCATTCAATTAGTGGAAATCAAGCAAAAAAAAAAATATTGTGGGGACAGATGGGCTGGCCAATAGCATGATCTCTTACCAAGTTCAAAGGTACCAAGGGATGGAGGAGCAGAAGCCAGAGGCCACGAGTAGATCCATTCCCCATACGTTAAGTGGCAGTGGTCTGCTGGAAGCATCCCAGTTTGGACATCTGCAGGGGTTCATGGGAACTACAGTCTAGAAGTGCAACTCTGTTAGTGTCCCTGTATACTACAAGGAGTTGGGCAAGGCAAAACAAGAAAAAGACTTAATTATTCCCTAAGAGTAATAGGAATAACAGGTGAAAAGAATGAAAGGACAAAAACAAAAAAGTAGTCAAATAACTGAAAAGGTTCTGTGAACAGAAAGAAAAAAGGTACAAGGATCCAAAGAAAAATGCCAATCAAAAGCTATAATCAAAATATAACAAGGCAAGAATAGAAAAAAACTTGATTTGAAAACGTTCTCAAAGCTAGGATCTCATGCAGAATTTCATGGATCTACAGTAGTTACTGTTCAAAGGCTTGGAACCATGCTGCCACATTTCATACTCACCCAAAAACCCTTTCTCTCAATCATTCTTTTGTTCAGTCCCTTTTTTTTCTAAATGTTTGGTCTGGTCTTGACAGGTATTTTTGACTTTGATTTTTAACTTGTGAATTGGATTTGGTAATGGAGTGACTGTACTGCCATGCTTTCGATCCTTTTTGGATTTTACTACGTCTTTTCTTCCCCTTGCTTTTCAAATAGCTCTTGCTAGTTTCACTAGCAGAACAATAACATAACCAGAAAAAAGATAAAAAAGAAGCAATCAGAATAAATATTAACAATGCATCAATGCAAAAAAACAAATGTCAAAATGTAATCAATGTTGCATTCCTGCCAAAGTCTCTATAATTGTTTTGAATACTGATCCAAGCATGGAATATGGAGACTTGCTCTTGGAGTCCTCAACTAGAGGATACTGTGATTCTGTTAACGAATACATTTTTTGAGTGTTGAGGTCCTGCCCATTGAGTGGCTTGGCACTGTGGAGCATTGCTACAATGTAGGGCATCCCTTACTGCAAATGAGAATGAATAACAATGACCAGGAGAGGAAATGATAAACAAACCAGAAAGTCAAAGCCTAATGTCAATCCTGTTGTTCTTCTAATCTAAATTGTAAGCCAAGGAGTTGTAAAAAGTACACGGAAATCAAAATTCAGCAACTAGGAAATCTTAAAAACACTACTACATATGTGCACAAACAGTTTTTGATTAGAATATATAAAAACCTGCATGCTGGCATGCCAAACTCACTGATGCTCACAGTCATGTTTGAGAATGTCAGTTGTGGGATTGTGCTCCATTGCAAAGGTTGTCGGTGGCACTGTAGGGAAAACAAAATAGCAACGAGAATAATACAAAATACTTTTTACTAACTGAACACAACGTACATACTGTATCTCTCTATTATATAAAAAAAATCTTGGGACGAGACGAGACCTGTTCAGAGAGACGAGACGTGATTTTCTCAGAAAGACACTTTCACGTTCTGCGAGACTAGACTTTATGCCAAGAGATTTAACCATGCCCGGGGCTGGAAAAAGACAAAGAGTAGATGGCAAAGTAGAACATCATAAAGAATTCAAAAACATTGGCGCGATACACATGCAGAGCAGATTAGAGATAATGGAAGTAGGAAAAATCAAAAGTCTCAAAAAAATTATAGTAAAGAAGGCATTAGCGCAAACAAACAGAAATAACAATACTCAGTGAAATAAATGAACAGTGAAAAGAGATGAAATAGTGTTTCTTCCCAATGAAGAGGCGTATCCGCGAGACTTAAAAGATTTGTTGTTTGGTGAAAGTGAAATCCACATACGCTGTCACACTTGGGTCATGGAGACAAAACATTGAGACACAAGGACAGCTGCTGTACAGGCTTTTGAACATTTGAAGCTCCACAGAAGATCCAGATCACGCGGCACGGCAGCAGCAGCAAGCCAGCAGCTGATCGAGCAAAGAAGAGATAAAAAAAAAACTACACTTGTTTCCCATTGTATTAACGTTTAAGTGGGGGTTTCAGTGGAGTGTCCGCGTCTCCTTAGTATCCATTCATCCCCCCTTTTCACAACGATGCTAAGCGCATCCTGGGGGTGGAATTTGGTAAGAAAAGCAAGTAGGGGGAGTTATAAATAAATTAAAAAATATACACCTCTGCCACCAAAAAAACATAATATGTATTCAAAATTACAAAGAATCAGTATAGCTTTTAATAAAGACTGTTAATAAAGAATAGGGGTGTTTGTAATGGAGATCTGAAGTACGGCATAGAGTGTCATTAATATAAAGGATATAAAAAATTAATCTTTCAAGTAAACTTATGAGTAAACAGGACGAGTAAAGTCTAAGCTCCATAATTTCTTAAACAGATCAGATTTCTTTCCAAGTTTCTAGAGTCTTTTCTTTTTATTAATAGCCCAGAGCAGAGATATATTTCTCTTCCATCCTTACATGACACCAGTGGACACATCAATTTCTGATGCATACACAACAACTTCTGAATATCGCAGAACACCCACGTCCAAGCAAATATTAATTAAATCCACATTTTCTTAAGAAATAATAATCATAAAATATATAAACCTTGTCAGGTGCTGTTTAATTTTCAGCTGACAACATGGTACAAGGCTTTTCCTTTGGAAAATGTAGCAAATAGGTTTTACTTTATGACATGTTTTACTAACTCCACAGCTGTTTCCTGAAGAATAAAATTTAGCTGAACTGATTTGTCCTCTACTTGTATTAACATTGAGTTTTTTATTTTTATTGGCAGACAAAAAAAGACTATGATTTTTGGTTCATTTTTGGATTTTGAAAAGTGCAATGACAAACGTCTGATGAAGATAGTTTTACTTTTGTTGTCAATGTTAGCAGTAATTTATTTAACATGAATCTTTAATGGAACTGAAAGGAATGGAACTTTTATCCATCCCATTGGTTGTTTGAAAACAGTGAAACAAGGACAAAAATAGGTATAAACACCAGGAGCATCAATACAAACACCTATGATTTGAAAATAAGGTTGATAATTCAATGCTGAGAACTTCCAGATCTACTGCTTAAAACAGCTGTTTATGTTTCACTCATAAATCTTGGTTATTTACGACTCCCACAGCAGTCTTGTTAACTACTCATACTCATCCAGCTGAGAGTTTGAATGTGCAATTTATTTATTAGGTGCCTTTTAAGAGCTCAAACAGAGCATGGGTTGGAAACTCAAGATCTCAGAGGGAGTGCCTTAAAGCTTGTGCCAAAAAATTATACCATTCTTTACAGCTAGTTACCAGTGTATTTGAGGCATTACAACAGTTGTCAGGGTTATCCACATTCAGCCAAAATAATGATATGCATTTACAAATCTATGACACAATCCCTTGCTTCACTCCAAATGTCTAACTCTTTTAAAAGGGTAATTTTTTTCTTTTACAGAAAAATTATATTCCTGAGTAGTGAGGTTAAACATTCTTTATAAAGGCACAACCATTACAATTTACTTTCCTAGCCAGCAACACTAAAATATCAACACATAAGGGCAACTACTATCCGACTATGAAGAACAAAAGTGTAAATTGTTTATTTTTAAAAATAAACTATATGTACTAAGGTAATGCATTATGGAAACCAATGGCAAATGTTTACCTTATCCAAGAGATCTATGAAATATTTTTAGTTATTTTTATATGTGTCCATCTGATGAATGACACAAATAGATTAAATCAACAATGAATACATATGAATATAAGACTTAAATAAAGAATATAAAGATATTAAAAGTATTTCATTTAAATTTTGACAAGTGTATGTAAAACAGTTGTAGTATATTGTAATTTATTTTTAATAAAAATAATTGTAAATTATTTTACCTGAAATATTTTACTGCCCATAGCATTTCTGAAAAGGTCAAAACTATTAACAATGATCTACCTATTTTTTTAATAGCCTTTGATTTTTTTATTATTCCATTCATCCATTGCAAGCAGGAACAAATTACAGGAGAATCTGGTTTAAGGTAGGTCCAATAATGGCAGGGCTGGATTAACTATTAAGCAAAATAAGCACATGCTAAGGGCATCAAGGGAAGGTGGACACCACAGAAATTTTCCATTGCCAGATTTATCATGGACCATTCAGTGCAAAACTGTAAATGGTGCAGCTAAACCAGATTATACAAAAAGGGGCTCCCACATTAAATGAAAAAATTACATTCATCTATATACAATAATAAAAATAATAATAATTTATTAATAACAGAGGTTTGTGATATATATTCATCTTGGAAATAAAACAAATTAGAATCTGGTAACTGCCACATGGACTATGGTGATCGTTCTTGTCTTGGTCGTGTTGTCTGTCCTGTTCAGTCATCCACTGAGAGCGAGTGCAGCTCATATACACGAGGACACCAAATCTTTTAAGCACTTAGGGTCTCTAAGGGTCTTAATTTGGCCCTGAACCCTGGACAGAGAGATTTTCCATTGCAAGTCATACTCATTAACAAATGTTCATAGTGGGCCAATTGAAAATCACCTGTCAACACGACATGCATGTCTTTGAGACGAAGAAAAGAAACCACAATGTCCCGAGAAAATTCAGACAGAACATGCAGTCTCCACACAGAGACCAAGTTAATTGTTATCATTTATCAATAAAATGAACTTGGAGATGGGCAGTATGAATATTTTATAGCTCCAGGAAAATAATATTGGTTTCTAGACAGATCATTGTCTGAATAAAGTTGATTTTTATCTAGACAAACTGCTTTCACTGCACACTCCAAACACATACATGTCAAGTTAAAGAGCATTTCTGCATTGTGCACATGCTAATACAGTATGCATGCGAATGCCCTATGATTGGCTGATGTCCAACGTAAGGTTTGTTTCCTGCCTTGTAACAAATGCTGCTCAGAACAAGCTTTGTGTTTAAGATACTCAACACATAATAGACAGTGCAGACTGGAAATATGGATGTTTGGGTGGAACCTTTTGCATTCATGGTTTAAATTGTCTTTTTTCATTCTTAACGTGTTGGCTCTGTACCTTGATAGTGTGAGAAAGGGCAACAAAAGAGGTATAACCAAGGTGAAGATCTTAGAAGAGCTTATTTTGAAAAAAAAAAAAGCTCCTGATTTTTGAATTTTAAAAAACCTTGCACAAATTAATGTGGGTACACAGATTTTTCTGGGTGATAAATGTTTTTTGTAACATCTAAAGCCTTAAATGGCCAAGGTCCGGCTTGCTTATCTGAACTTATTACTTACAAACCAGAACGCACATTAAGATCTTGGGATGGCGGTCTGCTTATGATTCCAAGGATTACTAAAATAGGAGTGGAAGGCTGATCTTTTAGTTACAGGGTCCCAAAGCTGTGGAATGGTCTGCCTTCTACTATAAGATATGTCCTTTACTCTCATTTTTTACATCTCAGCAGAAGACTCAGTTCAGTTACTTTAGTTTAGTATACCCTGACTTGAGCTGCTGATTAACCGCGCATGGTGCATCTTGGTTGCCAGTCATTAGCACTAAAACATAAAAAATGTGATAGTTTTAATTTGTTACTAACCCTCACTTATTCTGTTTCTTTTCTTGGAACTCATATGTGGAACTTGGTGTCACTGCACTAATGCCAAGTTATTTGCCTGCCTAAGCCTGAAATCATTGGGTCCTTTCATCAGACTGGCTGGCCAAGCATTGACTCTGTTTGGGAATGGTCAGTAGTGGGGAAGCAGCTTGATGGCCGAGGTCTCCAGGACTCTGAATATATCGGAATCCTATTATGTGATATCATCTACTCTTGTATTTTGTTCTGTTCTTGTACTATTACAATTGTACTGTTGTATTGTATTGCATTGAGGATTATTAGTGTTCTTTTCTGTGTATTGTATTGACCCCATTTTTTGACACCCACTGCATACCCAGCCTACCTGGAAAGGGGTTTCTCTATGAATCGCCTTTCCCCTTCTTCCATTTTTTCCCTACAAGATTTTTTTTGGGGAGTTTTTTCTTGTCTTCTTGGAGAATCAAGGCTGGGGGGCTGTCAAAAAATAAGGCCTGCCAATGTCCATTGTGGCACTCCTTGTGTGATTTTGGGCTATACAAAAATAAATTGTATTGTATTGTACTGTAAACTTAAAAGTGACTCTAAATGGGATTCATATAAAGTTAAGTCAATCAAAAAGGGAGTGGATGGACTGAAAGGTCTCAAGCTAAAGTATGTCTACTGACTGGATTATACCAGGAACTTTCCTTGTTGTGAAAAGAGACAAGCACTACAACAACACAAGCCCTTTTACTGCAATACATGATGTGGAAATTAAGTCCAAATGAGATGTCCCTTGAATCTTTCCAGATATTGGAAGTAATCTTGTGGACAGCCCCTGTAAAAACCTGGGGTGAAGTTTGAATTGGTATGTCCTGATAAGAAGGATAAAAGCACAAATGGCAGGAACATGATGCGGTGAGAATATTTACACTGACAAAATGGAAATGGAAGGTAAGTGTGAAATAGTTTGTTGTAGAATCTAAAGGAGGATTATGTTTCTAATTTGTTACTTTGGTTATTCCATTTAATCATTCTGCCTTTTGTTTTTTTATTCAATGGAAGCTTTTCTTTCTTTTAAGTTTCATGGATTTAACTAATAACTATGGGTCTCTGTAACTCAGAGCTTTAGTAAAGATCTGTATATGGCAAAAGCTGCTAGAATCTGTTAAGTCTTCATTAGTGTATGCAGTATTGCCAATTAAAGTATAGCTTTTGCAAGGTTTTACATAAATTGTAAGTGAAACATTACCAATGGGCTGAAAAATATAATTAACTAAGTATTCCCCATGCAGTATACATTGAAACATTAACAACAGCCAAATCCCAATCATTCAAATTATTCAAAACATATTACACTGGAACAACATGAGCTCACTCATTTTTATATAGTTGCAATCATTGTTATATAGGTTAATCTTAAACCGTATAAAACTGCCCTTGCATATCTGAATACTAAAAATGTAATGAAAGGTGACATGCAATAAAAATCTAATCCTAGTAACACATAGTACATTATTATTATAAATTATTTTTAAAATATCACACAAAACCAGGATAAGATGATTAACCTGGTTAAGTTAGACATCTGGTTTCTTAAAAACCAGTGCTAACATGTGTGAGTCTACCTATGGTGTTACCCTTTGGCAAAATGCTTATTACTTACAAAAAAAAAAATAAATATGTTATATAGTTACTAATTACAAGACATATTGTGTTAAAAACAGTACATTACTTTTGCATTACTTTTTATTCTTTCGTATGAAACATTGCACATTTGATTGACCAGCATTTGTTACTAAATCTTAAGCCTATACAGTATATGAACCATCATGAAGCGGACCAGAAGCAGAACCAAACATGGTAATTTCTCATTTTTTACGAGGGATGTTCGAAAAATTTCCTCACTTTTTTTTAACTCAATTTATTAAGAATTTCAAAAACAAATGACATCACTTTTCCACATAGTCTCCTTCGTTTGCGATTCAATTTTCCCAACATCATACCAACTTTTTAATGCCCAATTACTACTCCTCCAGCCTTCACCACAAAGTGCGGAGACTTTCTGAACGTCCCTCATATAAATATGTATAGTCCTGCACATGCTGTGAAGTAAATAATATCCATCTTTTTATGTCATCAAACCAAATCTCAGAAGATTTGTGGTATGAACACAAGACACTGCGCCACCCAATCACACTGTTTCAACATACTGTATCTATAGCAAACAACTGGATGAAAACTAAACAGACACTTTATTAACATGTCTCCATTGTCAGATTGTATGCAGCACATTCTTCCATTACCTTGTTACCCCAACTAAATATACCAATATATATATATACACAGGGGACCCTCGGGTTACAACACAGTTCCTTTCCTACAACAGTAATGTAACCCGAATTTTGGTGTAAGTCGAAACACACCCTAGCCTAAGTCACTTACCTATCCTAACACATTTACAAAATCATAATCTATAACATAAAAACACAACTAAGCCACAGAAAAAGAAAAAGGACATAAATATACTGTACTGTACACTGTACTATGGTAACAGAAAAAATGAGTGTAAAAAAAATCCTTACCTTTATTCCTTCTCACGTCTCAATTTTTTAAAGTTTTTTAAAGTTCTTATGGGAGTGAGCGTTGTTATATATATATATATATATATATATATATATATATATATATATATATATATATATATATATATATATATATATATATAACTTGTTTCTTTGGCATTAAAATGATTGCCCTCCCTCCAGGAAGTGGGTATGAGACTTTTAAGTTAGCTAGACATCTATTGTAAAAATGGATATAATTATGAGTTCTCAATGTTTAAAAGTATTTCAATTAAAACTAAGGCAAAAGATGTATGTTTTATAAGCTGCAATAATTGGATACTAATTAAGAAGTAGTTGAAACAAAAATGTGCAGCCACTGCAGCCCTTCGGAATCTGAGCTTGACAACCTCGCTGTAGAGAAACAGTAATGTAGAGTACTAGGATTACATAGTTAATATGTTTCTGTCTGGCAGCATGAATCAATTTCTAGATCAATAAAGCACAATAAATACTTAGAGCTAAGACTAGGCAAAACAAACAGCACACTTTCTACAGTAATTGGACCAAAATGTTTCCAAACTTAACTCTACTGTATGCATAAAAAAACACAATGATAAAACTGTAAGCTAATTTATGACAAGTACAGTGAGGCTTTGAAATGTTTACAATTCAAGTCAGGGAACGTGTGAAGAAAAAACTGCACATTATTGATATAAGGCACAGGAAAAAGCATGTTCAAAAATAAAGAATCGATCTGAAAACTGTATGGTGTAATGCTTAAATGATATACAGTACATATTAGAATAAGTATTATGGTGAAACACACATATGGAGACTCTAATAAAATATTGATTAATTGCTATATAGACTTTATTTTTCTTTGTTAAAATTGAAATCAATAAAATATGCCCTTTCTCCAATGCATTGATTCATAGCAATCAAAGTCTTCTGATAAAACCAATTACTGATTGCTTTATTATTTCACTATGCATTGCTAAACAAACAAACAACTGACTAGAATTATCTACCTATGATATGAGAGAGAAAATGCATGTTACATAAGTCATTTATACATATTTTGAAGAAAAAAGAAAACATTTTTAGGTAAAAATAGTATCTTCCATTGCTTTCTGTATAATGACCTGATTAAATCTGGGCAAATGGAGAAAACTCTCACTTCAATTAAATGAATAAAGACAGCAGCTTTAATGATTCAAATTATAACCTCAAACATACCAGAAAGTAGTTATTAAAGTAAATGATTTTATATTTATAGCAAATATGTATGCACAAGCATCAGATTTAAATTTAGTAGAATTTGGCAGAAACTTTTATTTTGGGTGAAGGGAAGAAAAAAGGATGGAATCTGATGTCTTTAACTAACAACCAAGGGAGAGGCTGCTACAGAATTTGTTAAGGAATTAAAAATGGATGTGTATAAAAAAAAAGAAAATGATGCGAGAGAAGAAGTTTAACTTGACTTAAACCGCTGGAATCTAATTGAAAAATTTATTAAAATAGTTCTGCATTCCTCTTAGACATTCTTTAAAAAAGGAAAAATCCTAGTATCCTTAAGCTAGAATTTGTAATAAAAGACTAAAAATACATCTTTTATTTTGTACCAGTAGGGGGCATTGCTTACACTAGGTTTTGCTAGCTTGACATTTTAATGTAAAGACTAAGCAGGAATCTCTTCATTCAGCAACACAGTACTGTAATGGTAAAAGAGACTGTACTTCAGTAATATATCAGTCATGCCACATAAAGTTTTTTGTAATGTGTACATAGTAGAAAGAAAAGTATAGCTGCATATCTCCTCAAAATAATTCACAAAATCCACCCATTATCCAATCCGCTATATCCTAACTACAGGGTCACGGGAGACAATCCCAGGCAACACAGAGCGCAAGGTAGGAAACAAACCCCAGGCAGGGCGCCAGCCCACCGCAGGGCACACACACACACACCCGGGACAATTTAGGATCACCAATGCACCTAACCTGTATGTCTTTGGCCTGTGGGAGGAAACTGGAGCACCCAGAGGAAACCCACGCAGACATGGGGAGAACATGCAAACTCCACACAGGGATGATGTGGGAAGTGAACCCAGGTCTCCTAACTGCGAGGCAGCAGCGCTGCCACTGCACCTCCGTGCCGCCCTAATATATATACACTCACACGCACAGATATACACACAAAATGGGTGATGTACCGTTTCCTGTGTAGGATGGCAGAGGTTTACTTCTCTTAGCCTTTCTAGGGTCATGAGTGTTGAACAGAAGGCAGCTAGGTGCAGCCTTATATAGTTAACTAGTGTAGTGTGAATGATATGCAGACATATACAGATATGGACCTTTAAAATATTGTTATTATGGAGGAAGTATTCACTAACAGTGAAAAAAGCAACTCCTCCTCATTACTACATAGGTAAGGTGTACAAATGAATAGGCTTCATTAATTCAGCTAAGATTTTCCATTACTAGGGCCACAAATATAATGTATGCAGGTATAATAAGTAACCAGAGTGTAATAATTTGCACTTAACCAAATGATGCTCTACGCTTGAGATGCTTGCATAGGTTATACACGTTTTCCAAGTTTATCTGAGTCATAATGACAACGAGCCATATCCTATTGTAACAACTGCCAACTCTGTTCGCCTGTCTGGAAATTGTTAGAGATAGTAACCACAATATTCTTTGGTGTTTATTAACTCAGTGCAACTTGAACTTCTGTAGCCATCTAATAAAGTACCATTGCTCCTTCTATCCACTGTGGCTTACATTTCCTGGACAAAGGAATTTTGATGACACATGAATGCAAGTGTATATCCTATACCACTAGACATCTCATCGCCACCCCAGGTATGAACAATTTCCATTTTTAGCAAGCATTTTTAGCTCAAGCACTGGTTACCAAAGATGGCTTATTCATATTCTGAACTTACCTTAGCTTGTCATTAGTTTGGTGGTTCACTTCCTTGACTGCAATATCTTTTTGCCCACTAAAACATGTTATGATAGGACTATTATCTCATATAAACTATGAAACTGCCCCCATCATGGTGTATTTATCAAACATATAAATCATTAGGCGAGGAGGGTTGCACAGATGTCCACTCTTTCTGAACTACACGTACACACATTCTTTGAAAGTCTGTGAAGGAAATTGGGAGCAATTAAGAGGTAATCTGCTACACACAATTTATTGCTAAACACACCAATATGAAACATTTTAGTATATAAAACACAAAAACATGTTTTCTTATATTAACATAAATTACTGACATCTTATTAGTATACCAGTTAATCTCTTACAATAATGATGTCAATGATAAATCACTGATTTTTTAAAATATTTTATATAGTATATTAATGGAATTTAAGTATATACAGTACTTATCTACACAGTGAAGTCTCTACAGTCCATACATTTATTATTCTCCCCTCTTACTCCAATTTATTGTTACACAGGTCTATTCCAGCAGCATGGCAGAAACCAGCACCAGTGGATGTCAGTCCATTGTAGTTAGAATTATTATGTCTCTAATTTGAAAAGAAGAAATAGTAATGCTGAAAGTACAATCTGGCATAAAAAGCCATGCTATATATCTAATATATCATAGCACAAAATGTTAGAGAAGGCAGATTTCAAGATGATAGGCAGAGTTGCATCTTAATTTATAGAATGTAGGATCTTTAAGAGAAGAAACCTCCAAAAAACTAAAGTCCTGCTTGGGACCAGAAGTGCAGTTATAAATAGCTGGTGTCATATGCAGAAAATAACCCAGCCACAGGGGATGCACATACCAGTGTGTTTCTTCGTGCCTGTACCAAGCCCGGCTAAATGGGGAGGGTTACATTAGTAAAATTTTGCCAAATCAATATGCAGACAACAATACAATTTCCAGTATGCAGAGATTATAAATAATAATTTGTACATCACTGTGACTTGTTTGAAATGGTTATGTAGACATATACAATGGCATGAAAAGTATTCAATCCCCTTGAAAAACATCATAATTTTCTGCAAGTCAAAAGCTTTGTTCACATATATATATATCCACTCAGTATTTTGATTGTGGACTCTTGTGCAAGTCAAAAAAAAACATTTTCTGTAGCTATTTAACTGAAGAAGAAAAACTCAAAAGTTAGTGTTTGCGTAAGTATTTAAAGCTCTGTGCTTTGGGAGCTCTAGGTTTACATAAATGTCAAATGAAGCACAAACAACACAAAGGTGACAGTCATAATTAAATATACTGTATTGAGGTACTACCAATGAGTCCTTTAAATCTATCTGGATATAAAAACGCCCCCTTTGTAAGGGCCATAGTCTTTGTTGGACAATCACTACAAAACCAAAGACAAAGGAGCATTCTGCTGATGTGAGAAGCAAAGTCACTGACATGCACATGACAGGAAATGGCTACAAAAAATATCTAAAAGTTTGAATGTCCTGTTAAGCATGGTTGGATCCTTCATCAGAACTTGGAGGGTTCATCACAGCACCTAGACTCTGACTAGAACAGGCCGTCCCTCAAAACTAAATATCAGAGCAAAATATCGACTGGAGAGAGGCAACTAAAAATCCAACCGTCAATCTCAGAAGTCTGCAATGCTCTTTGGCTGAAACTGGAGTGAAGATGCAGAGGTCCACAGTTTCAAGAGCTCCCCATAAAACAGGCCTCTGTGGGAGGGTAGCCAGAAAGAAGCCATTCTTTAAGAAGTTCCACATAAAATCATGTATTGTATTTGCTAGAAAGCATGAGAAAGACCCAATTAAGATGTGGTAAAAGGTTTTTTGGTCAGATGAGACCAAAATAGAACTTTTTGGTTAGACTTCAAACAGGAATGTGGAGCATAAAACTTACACTTCCCATGCCTCAAGAAACACCATACCTACAGTGAAATATGGTGGCAACAGCATCATGCTATGGGGATGTTTTTTATGTGCTGGGACTGGGTATCTTGGCAGAGGTGAAGGGACAATGGATGGACACAAATACCACACAATATTGCAGGAGCACTTGTTAGAGTCTGCTATAAACCTATGGCTCGGGAGAAGATTCATCTTTCAACATGACAATGACCCTAAGCATAAGGCCAAAGCAACACTTGAAGGTCTCAAAAACAGAACGGTGAATATTTTGGAATGGCCAAGTTAAAGCCCTGATCTTAATCCTATTGAGAATCTGTGGCCCTATTTGAAAACTGCTGTCCAGAAGCACCATCACACAAACCTAGAGGATCTGTATCAGTTCTGCCAAGAAGAATGGAGAAGAATCACTCCTGAAAAATGTGCAGAACTGGGAGACACTTACCCCAAAAGAATTAAGACTGTTATACTGAACAGATAAATATGTATATAAATCTTTGGCCATAGAGAAAATTATGATAACTTTCAAGAGGATTTAATACTTTTGCACACCACAGAGTTTTTGATATTTTTCCATATGTATAAATAAAAACATCCAGAGGTAAACTAAAAAAAAAAAACTTTTCATATTACCAAGAACTTTTTAGAATATTCTGGTTACAGAAAGACAAAGAGAAAAGTAAAAGGGCATACATTAAATTATATAATGTATTGGGTTTTCTCTGTAAATAACATTCAAATAAGATGGTAAGAAAGCTTGCAGCTTCCTGCCCATTGGCTCCCAGACTGCCTGTCCATTGCAGTGTTGTAGCATTTGAGTGCTGACTTGTTAGAAGACATCAAGCCACCTAGCCTTTGGTCATTTTTTTCTAAACTAAACTAACTGAACACAGATGGAGAGAAAAGGTCCTGGGCACAGGCAAGAAACTTGACCATGATTGTATTGTACCAGAGACTCTTGCCTTCACAGCTATTTATTTCAAGAAATGTATTCACTTTAAACTATTTTTCTCTAAAGTTCAAGTGTTTTTGATTTGATTTGATATATTTTTTTAATTCCCGGGGGGAAATTGTCTTTATGCAAGGTGTGTGTGTTTTTGGATTACCATTATGGTGAAAGATAAAATAATTTATTTTTATGGTAACATGTGCCTTCTGAAAATCTAGTTAATAAAGCAGCTTTTCAGATGGCTTTGAACTGGTTAAGTTTTAGTTCATCTGTGAATGTCAGTACGCAAATAAAAAAACTGTTGCATCTTTCACTGTTAGTCAATACTCTCTCCATAATAATGATATCTTAAATGAGCATATACTGTATGTCTACATAGCCATTCAGAACATAAGTCACAGTGACATACTAATGTCCAGCAGCAATACCACATGCACTTCAGAACAGGCCATCCACCTTAAGCTGAGCGTATTTGGGCCTGGCCAGTACTTGGATGGGCAACCAACCAGGAAAAGGTTTGGGTTGCTGCTGGAAGAGGTGTTGGCAAGGCCATCAAGGACCGCTTATCCTGTAGTCTGAAGATGGATCTCAGTGCTCCAGTGCAGTGACGGGGACACTGTGCTGTAAAAATGGTGATGTCCTTCGGATGAGACATAAGATCAAGGTCCTGACTCTCTGTGGTAATAAAAGATCCCTGGGCATCCTTTGTAAAGAGTGGGGTGTTTTCCGATGTCCTAGCTAAAATACCCACCACGGCCTAGTCATTCTGGGCCCCTAATCATCCCTTGTCTCTAATTGGATATCTCTCTTTCACCACTTCCCCATATAACAGCTAACGTGTGTTGAGCTTACTGCTGCAAAATGGCTGCAGGTGGATGCTACACATTGGTGGTGGTTGAAGTGGCTCCTCACTCACTATAGCTACATAAATATAAATAATTATTATGTGAAACTGACACAAAAATTTGTTCTGCAGGAACTTTCACAATTGCAAAATGTAAAACTAAGTAAAAAGATATCTGGGAGATTTTAAAGTTTTTTGGGGGGTTGAAAACAAAGATAAATACTCCCACTTCTTTGTTTACCTGTGCTGTGCAATGCATGCTGTCTGTTGCACTCCTGTCAAATCAATACTACTTATGCCTCTTGTGGCAAGTGGCTGGGGCTGTTACCCAGCCGGGACGCCCAAGAGGACCGGAGGAGGGCTTGCACCTCCTCCAGACCACGAGGGGGCGACCGCCCTGGTGGTTTGGGGACTCTCAACCTTATAGGGGCTCGTGGTCACTGCAAGGAGCTCTGGCCCTCAGCACTTCCGCCACACCCGGAAGTGCTGGGGGGAAGAAGACCAAGGAGAACCCAGAGTGCTTCCGGGTGCACAGCCAGTACTTCCACCACATTGGGGAGTGTCGGCGGAAACTAATTGGGAGGCACCTGGAGCACGTCCGGGTGGAGATAAAAGGGGCCACCTTTCTTTATTCAATGGCTGGAGTCGGGAATGTAGATGGACAGTGCTCAGGAAGAGAGGAACAGAGGTGGCCTGAAGAAGAAAAAAGCATTGTGAGGCCTGGACTTTGGGGGAGTTTTGGGGGTTTGTGTGCACATCTGTATATAGTTGACTTTAAATAAATATGTGGTGGTGCTTAAAACGATGTCTGCCTATCTGTGTCTGGGCTGTCTTCCACACTCTCAATCGCATCACTGCAGAGATGCAGTGCATTTTTTTCAGCGCAACATGCTACATCTTTTCCACATGAACATTAAAACACCCCACTGTGCACATTGTTGTTTCTTATTCACGGTACTTAGGAATCCCAAACTTCCCCTCCACCTGTTGTTGCCTAGCAACAGTCACTTCCCTGTACTTGATTCCTGCACAAGAGGTTGATGATACTGTGCACGATGATACCTGCACTGTGGAGCTTTGAGTTTCTTTTCAGTCTCTGATGCAAAGTGGGCATTGTACTACTAGAACACATCTGGCAATTCAACATAATGTCTACATATGACAAAAATGAGTCCTTTGATTTTTTTTTACTACAGATCTTCATTTAAATACTAAATGACAGATGTATAAGAAATTGATGCATGTAAAGGCTTTCAGTGAGTAACTAAAAGCCTTTCTATACTTGTGTCAATGGCATAGATTTCCCTGGGAGCGAAACACGATTTAGATTGTGAATTTTTCTGGGGAAACAAAACACCAGATTTTGCTGTGAATTTAGCTTTGTGCAAATCGTTTCGTCCATTACTACTGACACACATCCATAACAACACACAATCACAGCCTAAAGGCTAATGAAAAACAGAGTTTTTAATAGTAAAGAAAACTATGTATCACCTTGCCTTCAAAGCCATAACAGAACTATTGAACACTTTTTGTGGTTTAAAGAAGAAACTGCACATAAAGGAAAACAAATCAAATTTACAAAGTGAAATTTAGCTTTGGTACTGCAAGGGGGAAATGCAGCTCAATATGTTTTTATAATACAAGCAGACATATTTTTAAAATCTAAAATATATTATTTGGGTGAAGACATAAAAATTTGGCTATGGTATTTCACTGTTTCACTGATTAATAATGTCTATTGCCACCGAGGCTGTAAAATTATTTCAGATATGAACATAAAATACCTCTGTTAAAAAGGAAACTAATATTACATCAACTTCAAAGGCTAAAGTAAATCCTTGAGTACTACAGTACACTTTATATTCCATCGCTCAATGTAATGACTTATCACCCATGGCACATATCTGTCATTACCTCCTTTTAGATGCCTGATGCACTGTGGAATCTAGTCTTTCAAAGCTTTGAGTGATGATTATTACTGAATCCTTGATATTTCAGAAGACATTCATGTTTGAAAGAGGTGTTACAACTTCAGAAAATAAAATAAAAACTAAATTAACTAGAAAACTACTTAATCCAATTTGGGGTCACAGGGGTCTGAGCCTATCCTTGTGGCATTAGGCACAAACCAGAAATCAAGCCTGGACAGGTAGGAGGTCAGTACATTGTAGGGTACACTCGCTTACACACACATATGCACTATCATGCTAGGATCAATATAGTGTCACCAGTTAACTTAATATGTACATCTTTTGGGATATGGGAGAAAAACGTATTAACACACCAGAAGAACATGCAAACTCTAAATGAACAACAACCAATTACAGGATTCAGATCTATCTGTAAAGCAGCAGCACTAACCACTGTGCTACCCTAAAAGCTAAAAAAAATAATAGTCCAATACAGTATGAGACTGCATGGTGGTAGAGTATTTATTTTCTGAAGTGCTTTCTATAAAGATACTGCATGGTCTTTCTCTTGACATAAGTGATTCTTGCCTTTTTTGAATATTTCAAAGAATTGTTTGCAAGGCTTTTTTTCCAGAGCTGTTTTAAGTGTGGCTCTCAATGTTGCTAAAACAGGTTTTGGATTTCTACTGACTTAAACTGAAATAAGAAGATTTGGATGAATGGATGCTGCTCTCTGTTAATGAAAGAAAAGAAAATTGCCATTTCCTTTTAAAAATTGATATCTATTATGTATATAGTACCGGCACCTCATAGCATTTTAAGCCTGGTTCAATTTTTGGCTAGGATTGCTTCCGTATGGACCTTTCATGGTTTTTTTTTTGTGTTTTTATTGGTTTTCTACAGGGAATCTGGTTTCCTGCCACAGTCCAAACACATGCTGTTAGACTGATTGCAAATTGTAAATTAACCCGCCATGAGTGAATACACTTTGTGATGGACCGGTATCTCATTTGGGATCAGCTCTTTTCTTGTAAACCATTGTTGCTAAGAAATATTTTAGCTCTCCAAGACTAGGAAATAGACAAAGGAGGGTAAAGAAAATGGAAAGTGGGTGGATGGTAAAATGTTTAAAATGAATCCAAACCACATGATTGTGATTGATTTGGATGGGAAGATGATTGCTTTTTCTGGAGATGCCAAGTGGGCATTTGTTTCCTTTTTTGGTTTATGTGGACCTTATACAGTATAATCTAAGACTGAATGTTGGCATTCATGTGTAGCAAAAATGGATTCACATTTTTGAGTTGTTTTAAAGAATATTGACCAGATATTAACGTTTATTAATTAACATGTTGTATATACTTCAGGTTTCACATTTTGCTGGAGAACATCTACAAAATATTTTGCTGTTAATGGTTGTCAGGTGTTTATGTACTGTTTTATTAAGTATCAGACACAAAAAACCTTCCTCATATTGTTTTGTATACGACTGTGTTTGACATAATTAGCTTACATTTTTGATAACAGTAATTGGCATTTTATTGCTTGCATTATAAAGTAAAACACACCGCTTAATCCAGGGGTTCTTAACCTGAGGTCCGTGAACCCATGAAGGGTTTCAAGGGTTCCGTGAGGGTTAGATAAAAATTAACATTTACATTCACTATACAGCCCGGTACTGTTCATTTACCGTAGATATAGTAGTATTAGTAATGATTGCAGAAAACATAGTAGTAGTAGATCTGTTTTCCTTTCCACAAGAGGATTGTATTTCATAATTAGAATGAGTGTCCGTTATTTTTTGTTGCATAAAAAGGAGTGCTTTTAGATTGTTTACTTTAAAGTTTTATAATACTTGGTGTATGTCATATATGTATGAGACAATCAAATCTCCATAAAGTACATTATATTCATTGCATGAAAAGTCAAGTAGGTTTATGTAAATATTTCTGGGGAAGGGGTCCATAGCTTTCATCAGATTCTTAAAGGGGTCCGTGACTCGAAAAAGGTTAATCCAATTCTGTGTCGCTGAGCACTTAACATTTTTGTTATCGATAACCGTAGATATTCAGAAATACTTACAATTTACGACATAGATTTTTTTTTTAACTTTAACTTCTACACTGCAAAGCCGAAGTTTGATCCTTTCATCTATACACCACTAAATGAAAATGTGGTTGTAACTAAATATCAGGACGAGATTTTTCACACATCGCAAATCGAGCCGCCCGGCCAGCGCACGCTGTCACCGTGCAATTGAGTTACACAGACAGAGAAAACTATTCGGAATTGACCACTACACTCACTAATATTCTGTGGGAGGGACTACACCACTCGTTCTCCCAGTTCCCCAAAGTTTTCGGTAACAATTCAGAAGACGGCGGAGCTAAGCGAGAGCGGA
Organism: Polypterus senegalus; assembly: GCF_016835505.1. Lineage (NCBI taxonomy): Eukaryota > Metazoa > Chordata > Cladistia > Polypteriformes > Polypteridae > Polypterus > Polypterus senegalus. The sequence continues at coordinate 23,133,191 of NC_053169.1, read as the reverse complement.
GTGGGACGAAGTAGAAGTCGACGAGCATCGCGATTTTGATGTACCGCGTTTGAGAGCCGCCGTGACCAAGCGCGCACTGCGCGGCCGACAGACACGCATCGGGCACGTTGACTGAACATTGGCGCTCGTTTCATCCAGGTCCTCTATCATCGATTCGCGTGGTTTACAAACATGACCGCAGGATTTCATCGCCTCTACCTACCGCTGGTACTGTGTGTGCTGGTCATCCACGTTGGCGGAACGCAGGTACGTGTATTCCTTGTCCTCTTACCTGCAGTTTATTGTATTCTCTCCACGAACAAGTGCCACACCGGACTGCGAAGCCTTTCACTTGACCGTCAAAGGTAGCCGGATAATAGCTGAACACGGCAGAGGGTCCAATTTGAAAGCCAGATTTGCCAAATATCCAGTCTGCTGCTAATTTTATCTTCTTTAATACGTTTACACAAAGGATCTGGCGGTACGTGCACACCAGTAGTAACCGCCAGGTTTGTTGTAACTCATTATGTGCGGAAAACAGTAGAGCGCATTCTGAGCTGCTGAACAACACTGGCGACGTATTGTAAGTACTGATGAAGTTGAATATTACTAGGGCTGGATACACGCATCAGATGTCAACACGCAACCGTAGATTCAAGTATATCTTGGTTTCGTTAAGACTTCTTTTACGTTTTGCAACACTGTTCTAATCGATTTATCGTCATTTGGCTCAACCAACACTCATGTCACGTTTCATATAAAAAGATGGATCAGCAAATGCGTGGAAAGATGCTATAAAATACTGACTCACCAGTAATGCACAGTCAGGTGTAAAGTATATGTTAAACTGTACTTGGAATACAAACAATAATGCCAAGTCCTGAAATATGCTAACAATGGTACTTGGTATAGCCGTTTCAATGGCATCTAGTGTATCTTAAAATCATGTAGATAGATAGATAGATAGATAGATACTAGGTTATGCTGTTAAGGTTTCTTTAAGTTCAGGCAGTTTTTCTTCACTGTGTTTTAATCGATTTATCAACATTTGGCTTAACCAACACTCGTGTCACGTTTCATATTAAAAAGCTGGATCAGAAAATGCGTCTAAAGATACTATAAAATACTGATTCGCCAATGATGCACACTCAATTGTAAAGTGTATGTTAAACTGTACTTGGAATACTTAAAATAATGCCAAGTCCTGAAATATGATAGCAATGGTGCTTGGTATAGCCATTCATGGATTCTCTACCCACCTTGTCCAGTTAATGGTTGCAGAGAATCAGAGCCTAGCGGGTGCAGCAGGACGCGGACCGTTGCAGGGCACACATTCGCCCACACTCACACACTCATTCTGGGGCAGTTAGCCTGGCATGCGCTTCCTTGGGATGGCAGCAGAAAAAAGCTTCACACAGACAGCTCTCAGGCATAGGAATATCTGAGGTAATATTTTTTGTATTGTTTTTAAAGTTGTAATTTGTTTCTAAAGTTTGCATACAAGTCGCTTGTTTAACTGAATAGATCTGTTTTTGGAGAAGACAATTTTAAGTTATTTAACTCTTAAGTAACAAAAAGTGATTTTATTTGGTAAAAATTAGTCTCTCATTGCAGTAAATAAGAGGAAGCAGAAAATAATAATCATGCTTGCTGGCTGTGTAAGGGTAATGGAAGGTACTGCTGGCAACAATAGTAAAAATGTAATTGTTCATGTGTCAGGCATATGCAATCCAAAGTTAGTTCCTAAAACTCATTGATTTTAGCAGTCAGAAAAAATAAACTACGGTTAAAGTTAAATCATAACATCCACAAATCATCTTTAGATTCAGGATCACTAGCTTTAACATATGCCAAAAGTACTGGCCATAAAGCAGCAGCAAATCATGTGGGGAACATTCGACTATTGTAGGGCACACACACGGATACACCCAAACCCATACTCACATGGGACCAGCTGTGGAGCTGCCAATTAATCCAGTAAATATATCTTTGGAATGTTGGTACAAATCTAAAGTATCCAGAGAAACTCCTTCCAAACAGATTGTGATCAGCCATTGAATACATAGTATTGCTGGATATATAAGGCAGCAGTGCTAACTCATGTGCCACTATGTCACTGAGGCAGTTGAGTAAATGAATCGGGTTCTTTTTTCTCTTTTTGTAGGTACTTTTCCAGTTCCAGTGCAATAGAGCACTGTGCAGGAAACAGTCTTGCACTGTTTGTACAAGTGGTGTATATTTTCAGTCTGATAGTTTTTGAATGAACATTGTAGAAATATGCATTAATAACAATTTTGATGTACAATGTTAGCTATACTTTATTTCCTATGTAAGTTGACTTTGCATGTGACCAGGAAGAAATTAGTTCTCAATTTATCATTGTGCTTATTCTTTGTTTTAACTTTCAAAAGAATGTATTACTTTAGATGAATAATGCCTGATTAAAATATACTATTAAAATAAATATTTACTGTTTCATAATGATGTTGTCAGAGTTGTGGGTGTTCAAATGAAGTGATTGTAAGAGCCTTATTCATTTGTAAATTATGTTGAAGTACTAAAGCTTAGATATTAATCTCTTATTAATGAACATATCTACTTTACAGATAAACCCTAACATCTGGTAAAACATATAATCAGGTTTATTATACTCTAAGGCAGCTAAAATACCTGCTTTTAATATTTATTGTGAAATCACTGAGATCTTGTAAATTAAGAGTACACCAAAGGCAGGTATTTACTGTAGGGTTTTCTTCTAGGCTAGCTGTATAACGTTAATTGGTGTTCTTGTAACCTTGGTAAGAACAATTCAGGCTGATTCTCCAGGTGAACAGATGAAATTGCTGGTGAATAGGTAAAAGCATACATTAAAAAAAAAACTTTTTTATTACAGTAAATTGAAAATTCATGACTAAGCCTCAAATATCATTAAGATGTTTTAGGATATTGTACTTTTTCTTTTGGAATCTTAATTTATTAAGTAACAGACCTTAGGTGTATTTGTTATTCAATTTTGAATAGACTTTAGTTTGAGTGAAATAATTCTTTTGAGTGAAATAATTCTTTGTTTATTTAATAATTCCCTTATGTAGTTTTCATTCATATTCTAAGTATTTATAAGGTATAAAAACACTTTACATTGTGTGTGTACCATTTACATATTTTTTGCACATTTTTTTTAAAGACTTTACAAAATTTGTTTAGAATTTAAGAATGAAAAGATGTTTTTTACTGCTTATGTAGACAATTTACATGTATGGCTAATGATATATATCGATAAAACTAAAGGACATTAATGTTTCAGTAAGTGACTTGTGCTGGGTCCCAGACTGAACCAGGGATGCTATTTCAATCTGCGACTATAGTTTTAATTTAACTCCCTTCGACATATTCAACAACAATATAGTGATTACAAAGAAAGTTCAAAGCAATTTGCTCTTGTATTTGGTAAAACAAATTCCTATGACAAATATACAATGGATTAAAATGTAAGCAAAACCATTTTTTGTTTTTGTGGATGCACTGTTTCCATTTACTTGATAGTATTCATTATTAATATTAATATCATTCACCCAACCAATTTATAAACCTACTTAATACAGCTCCTATGTCGGGGATACCAAGATCTATTGTTGCATTCTAGGTGCAAGATATTGACTTACCCTGTACCAAGGGCAAAACATAAGACTTACACAGTCTATGTCATTTACACTGGACTAAGACAGCAGTTAACCTGCCCTACAAGTGTTTGGAATGCTGTTGGGCAATTGGAGTGATGCTAGTATTTAGAAAGATATAATTACTTTCTTAAAGCAAAGAGTATCATCATACACTTAAAAGTAGTTCTAGTCATTATAAAAGCTATTTATTTTATTTAATAATGCATATTCCCCTTTCTTTAATATTGAAGCCATTATTAAATAATGTAATTACCGATAATGTTTTGGCAAATTTTTCCTTTTGACAGTAACTTTATTATTAAGTAGTGTTAGCTACTAACAGGCAATTTCAGTGACTAGTGGTTTTATAAAACATGATCCTTTTTATAACAACATATATAGCAGCAGCTTTTGATTTCAGAGTTTATTTAAGGATTTAGAACATGAATAATACATTAGATGCATGGCATTCGTAGCTTCATATTATCATCAATGGTTGACAGATGTTCAGTCTATAAGCTTTGAAAATGTAGTTTTAAACAGTTTGATGCTGTCATTTTTATGCACAGTAACACAATATATTTGTAGGGGTATACTTCATCCAACACTTTTATTATTACAATATCTCAGCTAAGTAAAAAGGATGCTTTAAAGATAACTTTTAATGGGGATTCTGCACTGGTGCCTTCCAATATATACAAAATGCCTTTGGATGGTTATCTGGTAGCATCTGTTTAACAGCTTTACAGCAGCTGCAGTATGCAGTCTCTTTTATTATATCCCACAAGCTCATTTGTATTCCATCAAGGATGGCTTGGAGGAAGACAATTGAATATTTTTATAGTTGTTGTAGCAGTTTGTGGAAGTTTGAGACAGTTTAGAAAGAGTTTGCAGCACCACTAAGTAATAGATACGACCATTATCAATACAATTATTCTATGTAGATAATTAGCTGAGAAAAGATTTTCAGAAGAAGAAGTAGATAGGATTTCGAAGATTCCATAAAGATTCCATAAAACGAGCAAACCATCCAAAGAGCTGTTTTGGCTGAAAGGGCTAAAGAAAAACTGTAATAAAATCCCCAATGTTGTTTTTGGACAGAGTTGCTTGGACAGACAACATATTATGACTGTGCTCCGCCAAATGGAAAAACTGTTGAAAGGGCAGGAAACTAGATTTACAGAGGGACTTCGTATTATGAAATCCAAGCTGACAGCCCTTCAGAATTCAGTGTCCAAATCATCATCTGGAGATGTAAATACAGGTGAGAGATTTTATATATGTAATCTATACAAAATATATATATATATATATGCTAATGTGTATGGGTCAAAGGTCTATAATAAAATTCGTCACAAAGTTTTAAAATCACAGCTTTTCAAAAGTAAACCTTACATTTTTACATGTGTAATTTAACATCAATTTTAGATACACCTATTAACCAGAGATTGACATGTCTTTTTAAAGTTTTCATAATCAGTTGAATATCTTGTGGAAAGCTGTAAATTGAGAAGAAAGGTAAACTAAGTGTGACGTGAGCTATTTTATAAGCCCCACTAAATGAATGCTCAAAGAAGGTGTCAACATTCATTAAAGGTGAATGCTATCCTAAAAATGCTCATTTGCTGTTTATACAAATGCAGTGTCATTAACATGATAATGTCTGTAGCAAAGATATATTTTTTAATTGTTTACTAAGTTAACAGATTAGGTTTTCTGTTAAACATATTCCTACATACATAAATCCATCCATTTTCTAAACCTGTGTATTACAATACTGGGTCCCAGAATGTTGGAAACTTTCTCAGCTATGTTAAAGATCACTAATTATTTAGTTTAGGTACTGCAAAAATGCATATATTAGTCATATACTGTTATGTAGCAAAGCCCTTAAAAAGGCTGCTTTTGGTCTTAATAATATTTTGAAAGCATCAATGAAGTGGTCATTTGTTTCCTGCCTATTTCACACTATTTTATATTCATATTCACATTCATTGCATGGATGTTATAAAAACCGATTGATTGAAAACATCCATTACAGGTGTATAGTTTTATACTGCCCTAATTTAAGATTGCTTGTGGAAGAACAGACAGGATCAAATCATCATTGCATAACAGGAATGTCTAATATAGCCACAATTACAAGTTAATTAAAACTGTGGAGATGAAAAAAGGTAATATATGTAGTCTTTCAATGGTAATGGAGACATTGAAGTTGAAAATGCACACAGGTGAACTAACACTTATTTGAAATGCACTGATCATGAATATCAACAGGTTTGAAGGCTAATCTTAGAAAGACTGTGCTTGGTTTTTGCTTCTTGCACTTGTTGAATACATTTAGGCTGCTTATGAAACAAAACAACAAAAAAAAAATACATTGAGCACAACTATATTAAGTATGCATGCTCATATTTCATAATGACCACTAAATGGAACAATCCTTAAAGGTCTGTCTAGATCCAAAATATTCAAAGTCACAAAGGAATATTTGTTAGATAAAAAATGTCTGTTGACAACAAATGGGAAACATGCAGTGTACATTTTATTTATTGTTCAGTTTGAAAACATGCCAGTCCTTCTTGAATTTCCATCTAATCCTGTGCTATGTCTAAGGAGCAGTTCAAAGTAGCATATAGTAAATTATGGGCGGCACGGTGGTGCAGTTAGGAGACCTGGGTTTGCTTCCCAGGTCCTCCCTGCATGGAGTTTGTCTGTGTGTGTTTCCTCCGGGTGCTCCGGTTTCCTCCCACAGTCCAAAGACATGCAGGTTAGGTGCATTGGCGATCCTAAAATTGTCCGTAGTGTGTGCTTGGTGTGTGGGTGTTTGTGTGTGTGTGTGCCCTGCGGTGGGCTGGCGCCCTGCCCAGGGTTTGTTTCCTGCCTGGCGCCCTATGTTGGCTGGGATTGGCTCCAGCAGACCCCCGTGACCCTGTAGTTAGGATATAGCAGGTTGGAGAATGGATGGATGGATATAGTAAATTATTTTATGTAATTTTTTTTTGCAATCAGAAAGTTAATATTTATACATCATTTTCCTCCACTGCATTCTGTTTTCCTAAATGGTTCAAATATATAAATTCAATACATGCTACAAATATATATTCCTTTAGTACAAACAGTGAACATCCTATTGTGGTCATTTTACTGTCATCTAGATGTGATACATGTCTTCTTGAATGAACTCTTTTGGGTAGAACTATTCTCTAAAGTGTAGTGAATGCAACTTCTATACACATTTTGATATTCTCTCTGTATTTTCTGTTTACAGTAGTTACATGCCCCTCACTGGAAGCTCCACAGAATGGAGTGAAATATGGGTCAAAGAACTTTGTTGACCATGAAATACACTTTTTCTGCAATCAAGGTTACAAGTTAATTGGCCCAAGTACCAGAGTATGTCAAGAAAATGGCAGCTGGACTGGAGTTAATCCAATATGCAAAGGTACCCAACACACATGTATGATAACAAACCTGTTAGCATTACTGCCTCATGTCTTTATAATACACAGTTTGAATCCTGAATCACATGCAGTCTGTGTCAATTTTGTACATGATTCCTAAGTCTACATGTGGTTTTCTCCAGGTGTGCTCTTTTTACTTTTACAATCTTCCAATGCAGCCCTCAGTTGGGTTAAAGAGGTTTAATAAAGAATGACGTGGCAGAAGGATGTCAGGTATAGCCTGCATTCCCAGGAAATAAGCATGGCAACATTAAACTAAGACCTCTGTCAAATCAGTATGAATCTAAAGATTAAATCTAAAGGTAAGTTTTTGCAAATATAGTATATGACAAAGTTGCTACTTAGATTAATACCAAAAAACACAAATATTAAAAAATATTAAAGATATTGAGAACAGTAAAGTGTGTAATGAGTGAGGCAGCAATCCATCTGATGAGGAATTATCACTCACTCTGAATACATTTATTACATTTTTTGCCATGTAGAATTTAAAAAAATTACAGTTTATTTGCTTCTGGTTTTGAATCCCATACCTGTCAGTTATTATGGATTTCCTCTGACATCCCATAAACCAGGGGTCTCCATCTCCAATCCTGGAGTGCCATTGTGGCTGCATGTTTTTAATCTAACCCTTTGAGTTAGAGTGACCAGTTTTTGTTACAATTTAACTTCTTTTGCCTTAAATTTAATTGGCATTCTATTTATGACTCAGCTCCCTTAATTATTTCCCTTGTTCTTAATTATTGAACTAAACAATAACAAGATCAAAAACAAGATGACACATGACCATCATTCAATATCTAAAAATAAAGAATAGCGAAGTTCTCAGTAATGTTCATCTGCTCAGGTCCACAAAACATTTGACGGTGTTCTTAGAAAAAAGAAAATCAACAGTTATGGAAATATCTGCTGTCACAGAATGATAGCACAAGTAAGTCTTGGAATTAAAAAGTTAATTAACAAAAAGATTTGGCTTCTAATTAAGAATTTGGTTGGAGTGAAATTGGTTGGAGTTTGAGGTGCCGACTTACCTGGTCATCTGTTCACTTGCTTCATATTTCTTTTCTGTTGGGGTGCCGTTTAATGAAGAAGTGAAGTCATTCAGAAGTCTGAATCTTAAAATACAAGTCAATTAAAATGAATGGAAAAAAGTTGATCAGCAGCAAAAACTGATCAATAATTAAGAAAAGGGTTAAAATAAAAACAAGCAGCCACTGTATTGCTCCAGGACCAGAGCTGGAAACTGTAAGCACATCTTAATAAAACCATTTCAGTAGACTGCCAAAAACATTCACTTCTTAAGGAGTATACCCTGCTTATTACAGAAAAATAATTGCCTATTTCTGTGTAATGTTGTTATGTCTTATTATTTAATTGTTAAAGTCCTCATGTAAAGGTCCAGTTTTATACATTAAGTGTTTTTTTTCTATAAAACTTGATAAGAAATTGTTTTGATCTGATTAAAAGTACAACTGTAGGGAGTTCTACTTGTCAAGAAAACTGTTTTACCATTAATTAAAAAGCATTCAAACAGCACCATGATTCTTAAAAATTGTTTTACATTGGTTAACTTTTTGTCATCTTCTAATAGTATTGTGATTAGATGACGATGTTAGCCTTTCCAGTATGTACAGTGTGGCTCCAAGTTAAATATTATTTTTCAAACCTAATGGAAATACATTTTTTATAAACAGTGTCATTTGACAGAAATTTAGTAGACAGTGTATAAAAAATGGGAATAGCATGTACCTTTAATAAAAAAAATGACTGCAGGAAAGGAAGAACACAGAGATGAAGACAAAGTATAGAATAAAGAAGATGTAATCTATCAGCTGCCCCACTGGGTTAAACATATAGGTCTTGCATGTTGTGTGCCTGGTGGGGTGGCTCACAACTTTATCAACATAATAACAAATGTAGCACTCTCTTTAACTATCATCCCTGTCTTTCACCTTCTAGACCCTGGCCTGTCTGCCAATTGAGTGTTAATCTCTCTTTCCTCCTTATTTTTATTCAGTTATCCTCTTACATAGAGAAGCAGCTTTAAGCCCCCTCATGGGGTCACTTTAGCCAAGATTTGACCTTCCATTTACTCCTGGGGCACCAAGATAGAACTCTCTGTTGCACCTTCAAGTATCTCTGTACTTGTGGAAGTTCAGTTGCCCTATTGGGGAGTGTTCTTATCAATTAATCTTTATGTACAATTTTGCTGCTTCTGTATGACTTAGTCTTTACTAACAGATGCATTTTTCTTTTTAATGTGTCCGACATTAAACCTTTGAACAAACAAGCATTTTTATCAAAATGTGAACAATCCGTAACAAAAATGTAGAATGCATGATAATATTCCCTTAAGATTTTCCTATACTTTACAGAATACTGTCCAGCATATTACAAAAGGAAGAACAATTCTTATTTAAAAAAGTATTAAAAACCCAGTAAACCTGGCCCTTTTGGTTAGTTTGATTTGCTATATCAGCTTTTATAAAATAAAAAGTGAAATAAAAGGTTTTGCGCAAAAATTTTTGTTTCATTTAAGATTCAAGAATGAGCAGTGAGTTTGTAAAAACAGATGGAGAGAAATATGATTTAAATGAAAATCTTTTACAGGATCCTGAAAAGCATCCATGGAGCTTGACCTGTCAAATATTTCGGATTATCCAACACGCATAGACAAGATTTGAAACTAAGAAATTTGTTAAAAATGGAAACAAAAAGCTATTGGTTATTAAAAGTAAAGGAGCAAGTAGTGAGATGTATCATTCCATTCCTAATGCTCAGAAAGTGAGTGACTGCTAAGACCAAACATCAGTTAATTTAATAAATATTTAAAATGTATTGAGCTATACAGTAATATGCTCACATGATTCAATTTTAGAATTCAGTTTCGCATCTAAAATATGGTGGGAACCAATTGTATATTAAAGTAAACTGCCACCCATATTCACATATATTTTCACTGACATCAGACCAGTTTAGGACCACTTGAAAAAAAAAAACATAATGAAACAGAAAAATGGTATATCCCCCATACAGAAAGTTTGGGGTTTTGTACCTAGCCTGCATGAGCTGTGAGGCAGTAGCACTAAGTCTAGTGTCTGAAGTCTTACCTTTATCACATTTTATCAGTTTAATATTAAAAAAAATGTAATCTTTGTATTGAACAATCCTTTCCATCTATTGTACTGTTAGACAGTCTTGGCCCAGTTTTCTATGAATATTATACGCAGTTCACCATGAGTCTCACTGTACTTCTAATAAATATTTTGGGCATTACTGGAGTAATTCTTTATAACCTCACAGGCCAAACCCTTTTTTAGAGAGGCCACCTCATTAAAAAACTTAATGTTCTTTTATTGATAAAAATAATGTACAACTGTTAGTACAGTTTTCTTTTTTTCTGGAAAACCCTGGATATATGCTCAACGCAATGGTATGGTCACTGCATTCCATTTACCATTTTTACTAAACTGTGTAATAACTTCCTTTATTATTTCCAGAACTAAACAGATTGCATCTACCGTTAAATATAGCAATCACATTTTCTCCACACTGTGCAGAGAGTCTTAATTTCAGCTCCTTCTTCTCGCCCTAGCAGGTGCTTGACAGTTTTTTCCTGAGTTAATACCTAAGCTAATTTTAAAATTAAAAGACTACTTGCTTCCTTCACCCTGCATCTATTATTTTATTCAAGTCATCATCTTGCCCTTGTGTTTTGTTTTTGGCCAAATTGTTCTATGCCACCATTCAGTTTTAGTCCCCTGTGACTTAAAAAGTACAGTTACTCCACTCATCAGTGAATATTTTTTTACTTAGTTTGAGCTGAATTCTTTGATTTATAATCAATGTGAATTGATATAAATTGAATTTATAAATATAATGTAAAAGCATTTTTTATACAGGTGATTATGTAAATTACTTGTACAACTGGAGAAGGGAGACAAAGTGAATTGAGGTAGTTACAGGCCAATAAGCATTACTTCTGTGCAATGCAAAATTATGGAAACTTTAATAAGAAATAAATTAGAAAAATACTTATATGTAAATAACATACAAAGAAACAGCCAGCATGGATTTTTTGAGAGGAAGCTCTTGCCAAACCAATCGTTTTGATTTTTTTTAATAGGCAACTGCACTAGTTGACAAAAGCAAAGCATACAACATAATTTACTTAACTTTCAAAAAGACTTTGACACAGTCTCACGCTGAAGATTCGTTTTAGAACTAGAAGCTGTAAACATCAGCAGTAACCTACAAAACAGGATCTCCATAACCGGCAAGGAACAAAGATACAGATTAGAGGAGAATGGAGTGAAGTCATCAGTGGAGTCCCTCAGGGGTCTGTCTATTGATCATTATTTTTTCTGATTTATATTAATAACATTGCTTTCATTATATTAAGTAAAAATGTGAATTTGCAGATGATACTAAAATAGGAGAAATGGCATAAACCAAGGAAGCAGCAAAAGCAATTCAAAAAGACTTTGACAAGCTTCAGAAGTAGGCAAACACTTGGGAAGTGTAGTTTGATATACAAAAGTGCAAAGTGTTACACATATGAAAAAGTAATGTCAGTTGTATATACAAGAAGGGAGACACTATCCTACAGGAACAACCTCTGAAAAGATTTAGGAGTTAATGTTGTTACAATATTTTCATCAATGTACAGAAGAAGCTTTGCTGAGGAAAGCAACCAAGTGCATCCCAGGACTTAAAGACACATACTCTGAGAGATGTGTAAAATTAAATGAGTTTAGTCTTGAGCAGAACAGACTGTGTGAGGACAAAATCCAAGTTGACAGAATTCTGAAAGGCATTGATAAAGTAGATACAGCAGAATTCTTTCAGCTTACTGGTGAATCACATATTCAAGGACACCAGTGGAAATTAAGGGGAAGTGCATTTAGCACTCAAGCCAGAAAGCACTTCTTTATACAAAGAGCTATAAGAATCTGAAATTTTGAGATATGTATTTGAAAAAGAAACCTTGACAATCATTAAGAAGTATATGGTTGAGATATTGGGACAGCATAGCTATTAGCTAAACAAACAAACTTGATGGACTTTGTCAAATTTATGTTCTTACGTACAACTAACGTTATTGTAGTACACTCAAAGTTGCTTGTTGTTATGCAAAGTGTTATTGCTATATGATGATTGACCTGAAAACTTTTACATAAGTAAATAAATAAGTTTAAAACATATTAGTGATATATTTCAGCCTACTGTGATGGAATATTTTACCAACACTCAAAGGAAGATTTTAACAATATTCCCAAAAATATAAGGAATAACTACTCATTCCCAGACATGTGCTGTTACTGGTTTCTAGAATTCTAATGGCAGTCAGAATTCAGGTTGCCTTCCATATTAACATAACAAAAAGTAATGCTCAACAAATCATTGTAGTATTTTTTAAATACAGTATAGATAAATTAGAAAATTTAGAGCATAGCAAGCTACTGCATTCTAAATGGAGCCTGTTATTTTCTCTAGTTTACGCAATCAATCTGATTAAAGACATGTACAAGAGATGATCACTTCTCCTTTCAAACACAGGGAAAAAACACTCAGGCTACTTAAAAGTAATGATTTGGCCTAAGCTATAACCAAGTTTTTCCAAGAAAAACTCCCAAATTATATTGAAACCAGAAAAACAAATTTTAAAAAACTTAGAGGAATTATTAAGAAATAAACTAATGTATTCTAACAGTAATTATGTCTGCCTATAAGCAGCAGGAATATTAGTAATACGTTTTTTTTTTCTTTTTTATCTTACGAGTGTTCAATATTATAAATACTGTATACAGTAGTTTTTTTATTGTAATGAAATTGTGCCTCAGTTTGTACAGAATTTTATTGTAATGCAATTCTGTTTAAATAGCTGAGTAATTAACATATCTTTCCTTTGTTTTAAACAATTTTAGTATGGCATATCATGCACTTAATTTAACTGAACAGTGTTATTCTCAAAGGGAAAAGCTAATTTTTCTTTTTCTGTCAGGAACTCAAAAATGTTGCAGTGAAAGATTAATTTAGTTATCTTGTTTATGAGAACCTGTGTTAAGCTTTTTATAACACATTTTGATACAGAAAAAAATGTTTCTAACTTTTTATATATTGTTGTTTATCTAAAAGCTGCAATTTATGCCCACATGTTTCCTAGCTCATAGTACAAGATGCCTACAACAAGTTTATGGATGTATGGGTTAATTCCAGGAACTAAATTTCATTAAATAGGTTCATGGTCTAATAATCTTAAAATATGCAAAGCATGCTATTGATGGCTTCTGTGTCTACATTTCTGGAAAAAGCTAAGAAATTCCAAGGGATATGCTGCTCAATGGATAACATTCCTGTTCGAAAAGGGGGAGACTATTCTACTTAGAAGAGAATGCAGCATTCTGTCTATGATGTTTAAGATCAGAGCATAAAACAAGTGCATTCAGAGAGCTGCTCAAAGGACCCATTGATGTAAGCTCACTGTTTCAAATGTAAAAGTAAACTTAAAAATATGTTTCTGTAGATTAAACACACTTTGAATGTGCTGTTTTTTAAGTGATGCAGATTTTTCATACAATTATAACAGTATTTTACTGCTTACTTCTGCAAGTCTATTTTATGAAAAAAAAAAAACCTGTATATCAATCGTCATGAAATCAAATTGGTCCAATATGACTGTTTTGGTATGTGTTATGTTTATGAGCAATCTAATAATGTAGGAGCACTTTACGGTAGAATAAGTAACATGAATAAATTACCAACATCTCTTTACATATATGCATTGTGCACTCATCCATTAATTTTTCTTAAACGTGAGTGAAAGATCAAATAATCATTGAGAATACTTACACAAACGTGGGTGGAATATACAAGCATAGACAATATCTGATTACTTAAGATCTATATTTATGAACATTTTAAATCGTGACAAAAATAATGAAAAGTTTAAACACCATAGGCCTAGTAATTTCTTTCCCACTGAAGAAACCCATATTCCTCATTGAAACTGAACTAGTAAAGCCCTTAAAGAGCTACAAAAAATTCAAACATGTGTTTCCTGATGAAAAAGATTAATTACACTTCATAGTTTTCAGAGTATGCTTTAATGAAACCTGGCTTGAATAATTTTGTTCTAAAATGGTCTGTGAACATTAATGAAGTTGTTTTTTAATCTTTAAATTGGAAACTGAGATGAGTCATAATTGTATTTGGCATGCAGAACTTGGCTTTGGTGTATATAAACATAGCTTTTTTGTAATGGCAGCATTCCTGGCAACAGCTTATTTCATGTGAATTTTAAATCTCATGTTTTCTCAGTGAAGGGTGGCATGGTGATGCAGGGGTTAGCGCTGCAGTCTCATGGAGCAAACACCATGGCTTTGAATTCCATTCCTAGTCTGTGTGGAGTTGGCGTTTCTCCTGTGTATTCTGGTATTGTTTCCATATCCTCTGAGATGTGTAGGCTAGGTTTATGGGTGATTTTACATTTTCCACTGTGTGTGCAAGTTTGTATGTGTTTGTGTGTTTGTGTGTGTACGCATATGGGCTCTGCATTGGACTGCCACCCAGTTCGGGACTGTTTCGTGCCTTGTACCCAGTGCTGTGGGGATAGGCGGTGGCCTCCCACAAACGTGAATTAAATGTTGTTTTTTTTCAATGAGGCATCTTGGTTAACAAGAAGTTGAAGGTGGAATACGAACAACGGTGTCAGGTTTCAGAAAAGCAGTTTTTTTTGTTTTGGTGTACAACATTTTTGTATTTTCCTTTGTAAGGAATGGTTTTCATGATTTAATGTGTACAGTATTCTGCAAAATAAAAATGTTAATGCCACTGTAAAACACTGTTTAACTGTTTTTCCATTTATAGATGCAGCATAAATGTAAGGGCAAATTGAGGTTTATTATTTTCATATGTCACAGCTTTAGCCATATAGGTATGCAAGTAGCAATGTTTAATAACTTTAACCTGAGTGCATATGTTATTTTCACAAAATATGTAGCTTACTTTTTGCAGAAGATGTTAAACCATGTGCTTCCGTTTATAAAACAATTATACTGTATACTCAAAGTTGTTCAAGCACAGAATGTATGATTAATTATGTACACATTTTCAAGGTTATCAGTATTTGTGTAATTGTAATTGTGTGGTAAAACTAAATAATAATAATAATTAACCCTCTTTTAATTTACCTTTTTACTAACCTTGTCACTAAACTTGGGCTCTGCTACCAATCTATAATCCTGTAGCACCAGTGGTTAGCTATAAAAATATAATACATAAAATGAAGACATAACATGCATGTTTTTTTGCAATTGATGAACCATATAGGATGCCAAATGTGAAGTCTGAAAATTAACTGACTACTTATTTGTTATTTAAACCTGTTTTCTCTCCATGTTGACCATGATGATACTGTACAGACGGGAAAAAACACGTTCTGTACGTCAGGGTTCAAGAAATGATTTTATATTTTGTGTTATTTTTTATTTTACCATTTATTTTACCATTTTACCATGTAATTAGTTACACCTCGATCACTGCTACTCTGTTGGGGTTATGACACTAAATGCTGATAGGCACATTAACCACTTGCTGTATGATATCCCACATCATGAGTGGCCAGCTATTAAAGATCAGGCCATATCTTTATTGTTGTCCAAACACTGTGAAAATAAAGAAAAGTGTTAGGATTTCAATAGTGTCTAGCCCAATCTTCATATTCTTTGGTATTTGTTTTTTTTTTTTTGTTTTTCCCCAGTTCCTCCCTTTGTTTAATTCCCTAATTTTGGTCATGTTTATAAGGAGCAGGCTATATATTATACTGGTACTTTCAGGTGCTTTGTTGATTAATGTCTCCATGATATAATAGAGAGAATATAATTAACAAGTTAAAGAAACATGTTGGAAAAGCAACCAAAAAAAAGAAGAAAAATAAGGTTTATAGTGGAATTCCAGCTGAATCATGTCAGTTGTTGGGTTTCAAGATTAACCATGTAGATGTTTTCATGTTTGATTTTTTAGTTTTTGATAGTTATTCAGTCATTATCTAACAGACTTAGTCCTGAACAGGGTTGTGGGGGGCACCGGGAGCCCTCCCAGCTAGCACAGGGCACAAGGCAGGAACAAACCCTGGACAGGGCACCAGTCCATCACAGGGCGAACACACACACACACCAAATCCTCACACTATAGCCAGTTTAGCTACTGTTTGAGAGAAAACCCATGCAGACATAAGAAAACATGGAAACTCTACATACGGAGAACTCAGGATGCTAACCCTAGTCTCCTCACTGCAAGGCAGCAGCACTACCACTGCACCACTCGTTTTTGATAGTATAATTAAAAAAATAAAAGCTTGACTTTCAGGGTAGTTATTTAGATAATTAGCATTTCTTACCAATGCAATGTGCAGTATTGTGTTAATGTGCAATTCTGATTACTTGCTCTTGCTAATATACAATATGTACAATACAGAAGTGTTAAAACCCTTTATTGTTCTTTGTTTTGAATATACCTCTGAGAAGGATTGTATTTTTTTTGTCTTCTTTTTTATTTTAATGCCAGTTATATAAATTATGTTTCAAAATAAGAATCTATATATATAATTCACTAAGGCAAGACACCCATGGAAAGCACGCCGGAAGGGACGTGGATTCACTAAGCCACCGACAAGTAAGATACCTATGGCACACACAGGGAAGAGCCACGCCCACCAACTCCAAGACCATTGGATACGACGACAACTCGCAGAGCCACGCCCACCAACTCGGGTGCGACAACACAGAAAGAACAGCGCCATTTATATTCGTCTGTCGTAGAGGCCTCATGTACCTCCGAGCCACCTTGACTGTTATTAGAGGCATGTTTCTCGCGGAGGTGAGTCGCCATATGCAGCGTGTAAAACAGTTTGTGAGGGGTATCCCATGGGATCCTTAAAACAATCCTTTACAACTGAGGTTAAAACACAATGAAGTAAGCAGTCTTTAAAATACGAGTTTACGGTTACGACGCACGACCGCGTGCACCATAGCAAACTGTTTTACACACTACATACAGCAATTCGCATCCGCGACAAACATGCGTCTTCTTAACTCACGGACAATTATATGTTGCTCTCTCCAGAGTTCCATCTTTTCATTCACTTTCTGTTGTATCCTCAAACCCTCCCTTTTTAGACAACTGTGTCTTTCCAGAAGTGTTCAACCATCAATAAATAATTATGCAGCGTTTGTTATGCCGCGGGTTCACTATTGTGTTGTATTTTGCTCTCTCCAGAGTTCCATCTTTTCATTCACTTACCGTGTCTTTCCAGAAGTGTTTTGCATTTAATAAATAATTATGCATGAGACTGAGCGTGTGTCCACCCGGATCAGAGAGGTGTGGGTAAGCCGTTGAACCCCATTCGGGCTGCAAACCGTGGAATTCCCACTAAGTGCGACTCATACGCTCCCACTGGTTGCGTCCCTACCCTTTGTGCACACCCCCCTCCCACCTCGCTACTACTGTGGTTGGGTGTCTTGGTGGATTATATATAGAAAAGCAGCCAACGACTCAAGTGACGAGTTGGAGGTGGGCACATGAGCGGGCAGTACATACTGAACGAGAATTCAGCAGACTAGCATGACGGAGGGAGCTGAATGGACGTCCTTCTCCTCTCCTCCCGTTCCACACTCCGCGCCGTGTACCCCCATCCCTCCGTCTGGCAAGAGAAGGCGCGATTGCGGTCCGCCAGTTTTCAGTCACGGACGATTGTGTGTTGGTTCATTCCGTGCATTGTTACAATGTTGCTTTTCTTGGTGATTTATTACATTACTGATTTTTCAAATGTTAATTTTCTCCCTGTGCATAAAAATCATTAAAAAACCGGCCTGATTATGCAGCGTATGGTACGGCGCGGGTTGGCTAGTTACAGTATAATTGATAAAGTGTATCAATTTATTGTGATTATTTATTCAAGCTAACACACTTTTATCTGTTGTAACAGGTGCAGGAATGACAGATTATGGAAAAGATGAATAGTTGGGACACCAACTGGTTTGTCCCATTTCACTGAATGAAGTCTAACAAAAACACGCCTCTTGGCATCTGTACTAACAGCCCCTTGGGCAAATAATAACAAAAGTATTTGGGTCTTTGCCATACAATTGGGTGCAATTAACTGGAGCTCTGTCTGTCGGGACACTGTTTGCAACAGAGGCCCTCTCCTTGGCAGCCAGGCTTCTTATATTTCACAAACTGGAAGGGGCAGGGCTAAGTGCCCTCATTGGGCAGTTTCGGGGAGGTGTTTGGAGAGAAGGAGAAGAGAATGTCAGCAACAGCGCCCCTTCTTGCTTCAACAAGTTATCACATACCTCATCGAGCCCCTGAGGAGATCATCAGACGTGCATGCGTGACACTGTGTATTACAACATTCCACAAACACATGAATATTATCATTTGAAATTTACAAGTAAAGAAACTTGAATTACAAAATTACACTGCTCTGGTCAGTTTACAAAATGCTCTTTAGATTTGTTGTTCAAGTAGCTATCACTGTTGTGTTACAAAGTTAAGCTATTCAAACTAGAAGCATTCTTTTGGTTAATGTTCACTCCTGGAATAATGCAATAAGGGAGGGATACAGAGGGAGAGCACAAAATGTAAGACAGAAACAAAAGGTTTTGCTGTATTGCTGGACTTTCCATAACAGGTAGTTGTTCTGTTTGTTGGGTGTAATGGCCTACTCACTTGCCCACATCCTATGTGCCACCAAAGCTCTCCTTTCTCACCTGCTGTTTTACTCCCTGCCTCTCATGATCTCAATCCCGTCTGCCGTTCAGCCTCATTCCATACACTCTACTCCCTAGTGCAAATTCAATTGACCCTCTGGCCCCTACTGGGGTCACTTCTGGCTAAGCCCTGGAATTACTGCCATTATTAGAAGATATCTCTGTATGGATACAGGGACACCAGGGTATTATTTCCTCTTTTGACTCCTGAGGTATTTGAATGCCTTAGACCTTAAATTTAAAAGCCTTCGAGGCACCTACAAAGTATTTTTCAGGATTGGGAGTTTCTCACACACATTTTAGGATTAGAATATTGGTCTCATACCAGTCCATACCATTTCTATCTTAAATGGGCAGCTTGACCCCACATTATACAGTTATGGGCTTCATATTATCATCTTGGCTATCATTTTCCTTTCACTGTTATTAGCATTGATACTCTTGCCCATTTCATTTCCAGGCCACTAAAACTCACTTGTCAACCAGGCACTCCTGTATAGGCTATAAAAGATCATTATTTAAAGTAAAGGAAAATGTGAAGTGAATATTAGTAGAGTTTCTAGGTTAAATCTGTTTGTGGGATTTGGCATGAGTTTTGTCTTGGAAACCATAAAGTATATGTAGCTTTTACTTGCATTCTTTCCCATGTTTCACAATATTCATCACACTGTATCGTTTGTGTTTTCTAATTTTTATAAGAAAGTTATTGTGCCTTACTTACCTTATGTATAATTACACCTTCCCATTTAATTTAGTTTATTACATTGATCTTTGTCCTCCATTAATATATATATATAATTTGTACTTTGCAAAACTGGCTTGTTTTTTTTAAAAGTATCTTCATTTTTCTGATTTTTGCAGATATCAGTGCTTGTTCCAGTAATCCATGCCAAAACGGTGGAACATGTGTTGAAGGTTTTAGCTACTACAAATGTATGTGTTTACAAAACTGGAGTGGAACTAACTGTGAGCAGCAGACCCAGACAGGTCTGTAACCTTCATTTTTTTCATTTTGTTCACAAAGTATTTCATGGTAAATGTACTGTAAACAGTGTACTCCAAATGCTCTGTAAAGTAATTGTGTTTATTTGTAATTAACTATATTACATAAAAGCCTGATGGAGAAAATAATTTGTATTGGCAATAAGTGGGTATAACACTTTAGTTTAGGTACTGAAAAATGCATCTGTTACTCATTTACTCTTATGCAACCTTAACAAAGACTTCTTTGAATTTTTAAAACACCTATAATACATCAGTAGATCGGTTATTCATCTCTCTTGACATGACGGTAAAAGGACTTTTTAATATGCAGGATTCACAGATCAAGAGAAATGAGTCTCAATTAAGCCACCTCAGACCACTTTAAAGTGACATTTTATTAGTAGGTCACATTACAGAGATGAATAAACACTTAACTGATGCTTTGTAAATGTTACAAATAAGTGATTGTTAAGGCTTTGTTACATAACAGTAAATGAGTAATAGTTGCATTCTTGCAGTAGATAGATAGATAGATAGATAGATAGATAGATAGATAGATAGATAGATAGATAGATAGATAGATAGATAGATAGATAGATAGATACTTTATTACCTAAACTAAAGTGTTACCAATAATTGAGTTATAAAATGGAAGGATTGAAAGATGTATTGAGGGATTGATTGATATCTCTCTATTCAGTTTTATAAATAAATATACTGAATCTGATCTTACTAGCAACAAAAACAAGAAAGGAAGTTAGCCAGAAAATGGACACACTTGAATTACAGGATGCATGCAAATAGTGACACGTCCACAATTATGGAGATTTAATGTTGCCAATCAACAGCTTACATGTACATTTTAAAAAAGAATTCAGCTTCTCTAAAAATAAAACTCTGTAATCACAATCTACTTTTCTGGACTTACATTTGCTCACCATATGAAGTTTTGTTAATTTTTTACTCCCAATTTTGAATTTTGATTTTTTTTTATCTTTGCTTGTTGTCTTCAGCATGCCATTATTTTGAGCTTGTTTTCCATTACTGCGGCCATATTGTTACTATTCACATAGCCACTTATAAGAAGTACCAATCCAATGACCTTTTGTATAACATACTTCCTTGCTTTACAAGCAATTAGAGAAAGTTAAGACTTTCCTAACACTAAAGTCCACCAAAAAGACTTTAGTGTTATGATTTTGTTTTCTTTCTTCTGACTTTGTCTGTGCTTTGTGTATAAGATTTTGGTAATTGGTTTCTTAGTCTGGGATGGTGCAGTGGTAGTTCTGCAGCTTTACACTAAAGGAGACCAGGATTCATAGCCTGGGTCTTCCCTGTGTAGACTTTGCATGTTTTCCCATTGGGTGCTCCAATTTCCTCCTACAGTACAAAGACACATGGATTCAGCCCTTGTGTGTGTGTTCACCCATGTGGTGGACTGGCTCCATGTTTAGGGAAAGTTCCTGCTTTGCGCCCTATGCTTATGGGGATTGACTCCAGGTTCCCCATGATTCGGCTCAGCATGAAGGGGGTTTGGGAATTGGATGAATGGGTTTTTTATTCTGTTTCTTCATGTTGGAACGCACACAGGGATGGTGAGGATTGGAGTCCAGAAGTGCAGCCCTGTCAGAGTCCCTGGGTTAAAGGGCACAGTTGGGGGAGGACCTCCCTACTTTCTTTATGGTCCGGAAGTGCTTCCCATAAGACATGGTGTGGTATCGGAAGCATTCTTGAGCCCGACGTAAAAGGTGTTGCTCAGCAGAGGAGAGAAGGAAGAAGAATTGTATTATTTATTGTATTTTGTGGGTTATATCTGGCGAGTTCATCACTGGAAAGTTCTTTGTTGAATAAAACCTCTAAAACCCATTTTTTTTATTAGTTTAACATATGATGCTTTACTGATTCCCTGGATTGGGTTTTCTATGGCACCCCCTGGTGGTCACAGGAAGTAGCCGTAAAGTTGCAACAAATTAAAAAAGGAGGGTGAGATTTCGAGCTATAAAGTATCAGGAGTGAGTGACAGTTGGCTATTTGAGTTAATTTGATTTTTCTATTAAATATTACTCTTCAGTAATTCTTATTATCCAGCTAATGTTTGTGTGTCTGTAAATGTGTGTAAGACATTTGTGTATATGTATGTGTGTATGAAGGGGAGTCTTTGTTACGGCAGAGTTGTGTAAATATTTGGCCCCAGGTCAAATCTGTTGCTGTTGTGTATACCATCTATATATATAATTCACTAAGGGCACGCAAGACAGAGAGCCATGCCCGCCAAACCGCAGAGCCCCGCCCACCAACTCTATGACCATGGGATATGCACGACAAAGCCCCACCCGCCAACTTTAACCCTCCTCCCTCATCATGGAATACGCACGACAGAGCCCCACCTGCCAACTCTAACTCTTCTGCTGCGTCCATTCTTGCTCTTGAGGCATGCGTACTGCCTGCTCATGTGCCCGCACGCAACACCTCAACAAACACAGCCTCAGTCGCTTTCGTCTCTGCTACAGTCCATATGAACCTCAGAGCCAGGTTGACTTCTCATTGTTCTTTTTAATACCGGCTGCTTTTCTATATCAACCAAGTCGCCCGATCATGGGGTACGCACAACAGAGCTCTGCCCGCCCACTCTAACCCTCCTCTCGCGTCATGGGGAACGCACGACAGAGCCACGCAAGCCATCTCTAATCCTCCTTCCACGTCCACCGTCGCTCTCGAGGCTAAAGAGAAGGCTAAATCAAACAGCAATAATTAGCAAACAAACAAAGATAACTGGCAGTAACAGTGCAAAATTCGCAATTGGTATGCCAGTTTGAAAAGATAAGTTTTGAGGACAGTTTTAAAATGTGTTATTGAATCGAGCTGATGTATATGAGAGAGAAGAGAATTCCCGAGTTGTGGAGCACTATGAGAGACGCTCAAGCTCCCATAGCACAGAGTTTGATGTGTGGTACAGAAAGTACAGCTACAGATGAGAATCTGAGTAAGAGAGAGGAGTGTCATTCTGTAGGAGATCAGTGAGGTTGTGGAGAGCTTTAAATGTTAAGAGCGGTATTTTGTATTGTATTCTGTAGTTAACAGGGAGCCAGTGAAGTTGACAGAGAATAGGTGTAGTATGTTTAGTGGATTTAGAACAGCAGGTTATTATCCTGGCAGCAGAATTTTGAATAAATTGTGTTTATGGATACGTTTTTGTAGGATGACAGATAGAATAGCATTACAGTAATTTATACATGAGGTGACTCGGGCATTAACCAATATTTTAGTACTGTGTTGCGTAAGAACAGGACGAAGTCTAGAAATGTTTCGGAGATGGAAGAAAGCAGTCTGAGAAATGTTACTTATACAGGAGGAATTATTTAATAATAATAATAATTATTTAATAATTGCCATTATTAGTGTATAAATGGATATAAATAATTGCATGTAAACGATTTGCCAAAATCTGTTGTATGTAAACGATACTGTTTAAAACGTTATTGTTTTTTCATCAGAAAACCCAGTTTCCACGTTTACCTGTATTAGTTTAAATGGCACTTTTACCACTCGCAATAGTGCGGACGCGCTGACTTATCGTGTCGACTGGGCAACAAAGTGAATCCGGCATCTATCTATATATGTCTATGTTTTCCGTAGCCTGCTACAGGAAGGTACTCTCTCGACCATTGGCACTGGTTTCGCTCCTTGCTATTTTCGTTATACTGCAACAGTGGTTTCCTAAGCCTTTGTTATACTGAATTCCTTTCTTACTGTTTTCCGTTCTTATTCTTACACCGCCGTATGCTACGGTGGGCTTCGGCTAGTACTACTTAAATGACTGGGTGAAGCTAAGTTGCAAACATATTACATTCAATGTGTTCGTTCCCAGTAACAACATCAGAAACATTAACAAAAAATATGTTGCTAAAGAAAGGATATATGTCACTTCATTTTAAAATGCAGGCTTAACTTCCACGTACAAACAGCTGAAGGAAGCCCACCAAACAGTGCAGTTGTGTTATAATTCTTCACATGGGACTTTCAATGATCACATTTCTAATTTCTTAGGCACAGGCAGAAAGGGGTAGTATCTTCTGTATGTCCGTTTACCTAGGCTCAGCCTCATTAAGCTGTGGCAGTCATTTAAACCTTATGAAAGCTCCTTTGTTCTGTGGTCTCATCAGAACACAGAATCTTTTTTTCGTTTGATCCCAGAGGGCCCATCATGCCTTCTTCTTACCTTTAGCTGAAATGTAATATTAGACTTTTTCAACGGTTACTTTCTCTTTAGCATTCTTCCATGAAGCTGTGACTGGTGAGGCACCCAGGCAAAAGCTGTTGTATACACAGTTTCTGCCATTTTAGCCACATAAACGTGTAACTCCTTCAGAGCTGTTGTACATCTCATAGTGGCCTCTCTTACTAGCACCCTCTTCAAATGCTTTCTCGGTTTTTAAAGATGGCCTGCTCTAGGCAGACTTAGAGCTGTGCCATATTATTTGCAGTTTTAAATAACTGACTTGCAATTTTTTTTTTTTTGCATTCATGCCCAGGCTGGGACTTTTCAGTAACTTTTAATGGAGTTGTTGGGGGTGTTTCTTAATCATTCTGCTCTAGTTTTTGCCTGCAAACCAACTCACTAGAAGTTGGCACTCCCAGATAAAACTGGCTTTATACTACAACCACTTGGAACACCTTGACTGCAAACAGGTGGTCTCAATTTGCTGTAACCATTTGCTTCACCAGTGATTATTTCTGAGTGTCACAGTTAAGGAGTGAATACTAAGGCAATCAATGATTTTGTGCTTAATAATTGTAGTGAATTTATATCGGTTTGTGGATATTTGTTTTCACTTTGACATTGGCGTTTTTTTCTGATTATCAATATCAAAAACAACTAATTAAATACACTGTGATTCAGTTTTATAAAATAAAAGTCCAAGAGTAGTGAATACTTTTTATATGGTCTGTGAGTGTAAGCCAGGTGTATTAAAAGCAACCTAGCACACAAAGCACAGTGTGTCATTCCCAATTAGTTGTTTTCTAACTCTGTCTACATTAAGACAATGGCTTAACTTTTTGGCTGTGGTAATCAGTTTAATAAATAGGGCAGAATACTTGCTATTATCTTGACATTAATGAAATGAACCATAGTAGAAAGTACAAAATTAAAAACCTTCACTCCTGTTTGCTGCAGATTCCGTGTCATCTAAACTAATTTAGCAGTTTAACTCTAAATTATGACAAGTTAAATTACTTACTGTGTTTCTGCCTCTGGGTTTCTAGTGATTTACCCAAAGGTCTGCTATATTTAATTAGAAGCTTTAATTAACTGTACACCAGACATCTAGCACTTTTCAAGCAAATAATATGAATTATTATCAATGATCAAATATAAGAATCTACATTACATAATATATCCATATAATCCAGCCAAAATAATTTTACTAGTTGATATGAGAGTTGATATGATCAAAAGTTTTACTTGCTTAAAAGAAGAAACCTGAACTGTAAGGATTCTTGAGTATTCCAGGTTTTGATTAAACACGGTGAGCATTCAAATCATCTCTTCAATCCTCTCTTCCTTGCTGATGTGTGTACTTTGCCTTGAGTATGTTAGTATGTTTTTCTACATTCTTTCTTTAATTGTTTGGAATCCTGTAGCATGTAAACAATTAAGTGACCAATTTTATTTTTGCTGTAGGTGTTGCATGCAGAGTTTAGTCTCCCATTATAAAAAAGCCCAATCTAATGCAAATTCACAGCTCTGGGCTCTCACATCCTTTGGCTGAATGTATATAAAGCCGCAAGAACACTTGGACAAACTTTTGATCTCCTATACCAAGCGAATTATGTATTTTACCCTATAGAGTCACTATTTATTGCTTCTTTACTATATCAGGCATACTGTACACAGTAATAAAGCAAATTAGCTTGTCTCATGCACTATCAAATGATGTTCTACTTACAGTATACTATTAATGACAATCATACTATATCAATAAAATACAATGTTTTATTAAAATATATAACATTTCAGGAGTGACCTTACATTAAATGCACACACTGATTTGGCGTTACTGAAAGAAGTGTGTAAAAGTAGGACTTGGTCACATTTGAATATCTTTGTTCATAAACTCAACTTTGAGTTCATTTTAAGTACAGAAACTTTTCTTAGCAAAGTTACATTCATAATGATTACCTTATGATCGCACTGTGTATTGTGGTTTTCCAGTCATTGTTAAATTAGGACATTTGAAAGGATAAAACAGTTCAAAGATGTTTTCTTTTGTGTTGAAAGATCTAACCCAAGTGACTATCTTAAATGAAATTTAGGATGCAGAGGAAATGTGTTAAATTACAACCAGACCTTAAGGCGAATGCAATAGGAAACTGAGTAGAATTTTACAATGAAGTATGTGAAACAGATACCAATGTCCAGAAGGTAAAAGTGCAAAATATGACCACCTGTTACCAACTAGTTTACAGACTAGTTTAAATTATTTATTTATTTATCATAACAGAGTAGAGGAATCCATCGGATTACAAGGTATGACTGCAGGTAAGGATGAAAATGTAAACTGTTAAATCATCTACAAACCTAGCTGCCACATCACCCCCACAGTAAGGTATAGCATCCATAAATATTACTCCTGCTGCACTGATTAATTGGTTAAATTTACATTCATCTTTAACCCAACTCTTGAACAACGCCTTGAAGTACTTGATGCACTTGGCGCACCTGCCCACCCCTTAAAGGGAACAATCCACAATTTTGTGGTGAATGACCATGACCTCATTGCAACTGCATCACTGTTACAGCATGCATCCAAGATCACAATCCAATAAGGCCAAGAGGAAAACATCATCTGCATAGAGCAGAGATATCACCTTTGGGTTGTCATACTAGATACCCTTGTAGCAGAAACAGGCTTTACTGTTAGTTAAGGTGAGAGAATGCCAAGCCTCTTTGTTAAAAATAAGAAAAAGAGCCACAGGGGAAATCAAACACTATGAATTTGTAAATCCCATTTCAAGAATGTCTTGCAATGCTTTTTATAACAAGTTGGTTGTCAATGTCAATTTATTTATATAGCACATTTAAAACAACATAGTAATGCTGCGGCCAAAGTGCTTTACAATAATAATTCACAACATGACCTGCACATAGACTCTTGAGAAAGAACGGCGATATTACAATTTGATCCTTTTTTAAAACATGCCCCATATTTGTAAGGGGTGAGTTTGTCTACAAGCTTACAGGGTGTGTATTTGAAAAAGGCAGTTAAATAATTTGATCAGTAAAACCTGATAATATAAAAATTTGACCAAAGAAAAAATACACACTGTAAAATATTTTTACCTTGTGCAAAGCCTAAAGGTTCAATAAAGTATGACATATTTACTTCACACCCTCCAAACCTTGGCAAAATTGTGACTAGGAGAAGAGATAAAATGTGTGCTTCGCAGTGTGCAATGCTCATTGATTCTTCTGAACACTCTGCCACTGCTCTCCCATGCCACTGATGTGCTTTTTAATAATCACAGTGACCTCAATCACGGAGATGGACACTGCTCCAACCAATGCTTCTTGTGTTGTCTTCTGTGAGGAGGGCATGTTTACCGTGTTTTGGAATTTCTCAAAGTTTCTATCTCTTAATGATATCCCCAGTTAAGATCGATTCACTCTTCTGAGAACAACCTGGGTAATGTCCTGCCTTCCCTTTTTGACTCATTGAATGGTGTGTCAGAACCTCTTTGAGACTGCATTCTCCATTGAGTCCCCACCCTTCACCCACACAAAGGGCTTTGTTACAGCTGCAATATATTTGTTCTGCTAGTACTTCTCAGCCATATTACTAGACCCTTTACTTAACATTTCACAGAAGTCATCTTCCTTAAAAGTAACAATTTTGGGTCCTAAGTTAGCCACAGTAATTGGCACCAACAACCTTTCAATCACAGTTCCTTGTAAGCGACTTCATTATTTAGATCTTGAACCATATAAATTAGACATTATTTTAGAGTATTTTCATTGTGGAAAATGTATATTTGGGGATTTCTAATAAGATTTATTTGTAGCTGTTATTTTGTTTATGTGTCAAGTGACTGTAAATGTCATATGTTAAATAAGCAGAAGTTATAAATATGGCAGCAGGTCCAGGGTGAGTTATCCCTCAGCTAGATAAACTTCAAAAGACTTTACTGTAGCTAGCTTTCTTTCAAGCAGGTCAAGTGCTAGGTTTTGCTCCAGCTTTGATCTCTTTTCTGCTCTTGAAATCTGAATCTGGTTTGCCCCTTCAGTTTGTTTTGTCTGAGTACCTCTTTTGAAATTTTAATTTGGCCTGGCCTGGCCCTCACTACAGTTTGTGTCTCATGTTGTTATCTCCTGGCCTGATTTTTATCTCACAGTAATCCCAGAAAACCTAGTTTCATTACATGAACAAATGCTTGTGTCCCTGACCTCTCCCAATAGATACAGAAGAAGTTCATCTGGAGGTGGAAGTTAAAGTCATTCTGAAAAGAGGCTTCTGCTAGTACACTCTCACTACCTGTTCGGGGGTTTTGCAGGTTTGTCCATCAGGTGTTCTATCCATCTGATCCAGTTTACCATGAAAGTTTGATCAGCTGACAGCTTAACGCCTGTTTTTCCTAATGTCCAGTTAATGTGACTTCAGAAAAGATCATACTATTACAAAGTCCATTATTGACCTTTGACCCAAGGCACTTTGGTACTTTATACATTTATGAGCAACCTTGTATTCAAATGTAGTGTTCATGATGGACATTTTATGACTAGTATAGAAATCCAGTTACATTTTACCTCTAGAATCGGGTAGGGTAGACCATTCTTCCCTATCATGTTCCACCAGGTATCTCTATTCTTCACCATGTAAACAATGAAATATACTAGTATGGCTAAGAGTCAGGCAATGGTGAATTTTTAAGTCTGTAAAAAAGAACAAATACTCTGAAAAGCTGTTCAGTGCATACATATTAAAAAAATAAAACAATGACTATTTTCCCCTTAGCAAGTTGAAGATGTTTTGAAGTGACCCTTAAATTCTTCAGCCCAAATTCCAAATGTACAGCACCCAGCAGGGAGCTCTGAGTATTCCTACACCTGTTCAGGGTTTCTTCCATGTAGCAACACCAGAGTAGGAGTGATACCACCACTGATCAAGAAGTGGTATGATCTGAGACTGACTATATCTTATCTTGTATTTTTCAACCTGCTTCATGCATTCCAGTTTCTTACATAACGGAGAAGTTGCATTCCACGTGCTAAGAGTCTGGTAGCTAGTATGCCATGGTGCATCCTACTACTTCCTGTCACCCAAATGACATTGCACCTAATCACACCCTTCCACCACTAGTGGTGAATCCATATGGTGGCTTGTCACAGCTAGTCACCAGCTCCCAATTTATTTTGCTTATCTTTCTCTGTAATTGGGGATTCTCAACTTTTAGTTTTTATCAAGATAACTGAAATAAATTTGCTGTAGTGCAGAGTAATGCAATTTATTGATATACAGAAAGAATATAGAAAAAAGGAAAACTGTTTACATATGACAATATAAAAGATGGGATGCAAGCCAAAAAAACATAGCATAGAAGATAATGCTCTTTGTTTGTTTAGAGTTTTGTGGAGTCTCTTGATTTTGGTAGCTTTTTTTGTTAGGTGTTTCACTTTTGGAACGTTTGCCTGATGTCACAGTTGGTTTGCTGATGCTATAATGTGCAGCTGTCAGTAAAAGACAGCTAAACTATTAGGTAGTAACTTGAGACTGTTTTGTTTCCAAAATTAGTCAAAAGCTTGCACATGGTAGAAGTTTACATAACTAAGTTAATATAGTGATTGTTACACCGTTACTATTAGAAATAAAAAAGCAGCTCTTCAGCTGGCTGTTTACTAGCTACTTAGAGTTCTAATTTATCTTGGCACAGGTATAGCAGTTTTATGATGTCAAGTCTTTAAGGATGTTGTCCTTCATCCGTGTGATGGCATAGTCTCTGTCAGCTCAGATTGGATTATAGACCCTTTGCCATGTATTCTGCAGTTTCATAGGGAAAAGTGTACCTCGTTTTGGCTAAAGAATTTAGTCTCTGTGATTCCCTTATTGAAGTAATGCTTCTTCTACCAGACTGGGCACAGTCATCGGCAAAATTCTTGGCTTGGGAGAGTCATGGCATCTCACAAAGTGAGTAAATGGAGGTACCAGTGCCATATGGGGTTCTGAAATTCAGGGCTGTTACATCTTTATAATACTTCATAATAATTTTATGACTCAGAGAAAAGGATTTATTCTTTATCTCCACTGTCAGTTTCAGATTATTATCAGTTGCATCAAAATGTAAAATGAATGAAAGAGGTCTATTATATTTCTAATATTTACTTTAAAACCAGTTGCACAAACTCCAGAACATGTTTTTTTCACACATTTGTAGATTTCATCCAAAAAATAAAAAACAAAACTAATTTAAAAATGTCATTAATTTAATCTGTCTATGTATTTCCACTAAACAATGAATTGCATGGGTTGCTTTCAGTATCATATAAAGAATAACAGATAGCAGGAGAGGAAAATTAATTAAATGTTATACTGTAATCCATAATCCAAATTAATTTGGTTTTTTTAATTTCAAGTTTGGTTAGAACAAACATCAACAGCTACTGCAACTATTACCTAGCAGAGGTAACACTTCTGATGCAGTATAAATAATAAAGTTTCCCCTAAACATAAGAACATAAGAAATTTGACAAAAGAGAGAAAACCATTCAGTCATCAGCAAAGAGCTAAACTACCCCAATATCTCATACATATTATTCTTAAAAGTTTTTGAGGTTTCTACTTCAACTACATGTCTCGGTAATTTGCTCAGATTCCCACAACTCTTTGCGTATAGAAGTGCTTCCTTGCTTCAGTTTTAAATGCACTTCCCTTTAATTTCATTGATGTCCTTGAGTAAGTACACTTTAGCCATGGTAAGGTTACAGCAGTTTGAAATACTTTGTGTAGATATGTGATGTAACAGGCCTTCCTGGTAACTCAAAAATTGAACTAAATTTCACTCTTGCCTAATAAATTTGGGGAATTTACTTAGATGATGTCTTAAAATCCCCTTTGCATAGATCCACATAGTCAAACTATTAAATTATTTACTTGTCACTAATTAAAAGTTATGTGCAGCTCTAATCCATTGTTACTTTTTCAATACCAATTTTTTTTTAGAGTTGTAGTTGAAGTGAAGCTTTCATATAGCTCCATCCAAATCAAAACATTTTGTTGATACATTTTCAGCAAGAGAACAAGATGAAAGTCATGTATGGTATTACATAATAAATTGACTTTTTGCTGTATAATTCCAAATTGTATGGATGAGGAAATCTTTTTGTCTTTTTTTTTAAAGCACCCACAGAATGGAGCATCATGAATGATCCTGCCTTTAGTCGAAAGCCTCGTTGTGCTAAGATTGCTCGAACTCAGCACTGCAGCTGTGATGTTGGTTTCCACATGAGCGGTACCTCAGATAACAGTGTCTGTCAAGGTAAAAAACTTCCTAAACTGGATACAAAAGTCAATGAAAAATAATCTATATTCAAAGCAAAGGCAATACTTTTCAAAAATAGGTTACTTAACTCAACAATGAATACTGTCTCCATTGAAATTGCAAGCTCAAAAATGGTTAGTTATGTGCTGTGTATGAATAAGTCCATGACAAAGCTTCTGAGTTTATATTTTTCCCATAGCTTCATCATATATACTCACCTAAAGGATTATTAGGAACACCTGTTCAATTTCTCATTAATGCAATTATCTAATCAACCAATCACATGGCAGTTGCTTCAATGCATTTAGGGGTGTGGTCCTGGTCAAGACAATCTCCTGAACTCCAAACTGAATGTCAGAATGGGAAAGAAAGGTGATTTAAGCAATTTTGACCGTGGCATGGTTGTTGGTGCCAGACGGGCCGGTCTGAGTATTTCACAATCTGCTCAGTTACTGGGATTTTCACGCACAACCATTTCTAGGGTTTACAAAGAATGGTGTGAAAAGGGAAAAACATCCAGCATGCGGCAGTCCTGTGGGCGAAAATGCCTTGTTGATGCTAGAGGTCAGAGGAGAATGGGCCAACTGATTCAAGCTGATAGAAGAGCAACTTTGACTGAAATAACCACTCATTACAACCGAGGTATGCAGCAAAGCATTTGTGAAGCCACAACACGCACAACCTTGAGGCGGATGGGCTACAACAGCAGAAGACCCCACCGGGTACCACTCATCCTTACTACAAATAGGAAAAAGAGGCTACAATTTGCACAAGCTCACCAAAATTGACAGTTGAAGACTGGAAAAATGTTGCCTGGTCTGATGAGTTTCGATTTCTGTTGAGACATTCAAATGGTAGAGTCAGAATTTGGCGTAAACAGAATGAGAACATGGATCCATCATGCCTTGTTACCACTGTGCAGGCTGCTGGTGGTGGTGTAATGGTGTGGGGGATGTTTTCTTGGCACACTTTAGGCCCCTTAGTGCCAATTGGGCATCGTTTAAATGCCACGGGCTACCTGAGCATTGTTTCTGACCATGTCCATCCCTTCATGACCACCATGTACCCATCCCCTGATGGCTACTTCCAGCAGGATAATGCACCATGTCACAAAGCTCGAATCATTTCAAATTGGTTTCTTGAACATGACAATGAGTTCACTGTACTAAAATGGCCCCCACAGTCACCAGATCTCAACCCAATAGAGCATCTTTGGGATGTGGCAGAACGGGAGCTTCGTGCCCCTGGATGTGCATCCCACAAATCTCCATCAACTGCAAGATGCTATCCTATCAGTATGGGCCATCATTTCTAAAGAGGTTTCAGCACCTTGTTGAATCAATGCCACGTAGAATTAAGGCAGTTCTGAAGGCGAAAGGGTGTCAATTAGTATGGTGTTCCTAATAATCCTTTAGGTGAGTGTATACTTACATTTTACTGAGATCAAGCAAAATATGTATCTTAATTATATGTAATAACATTCATTATCAAATATCAAAATTAGTATCTTTTGAAGTTTAATGTTAATGAATGTCTATTATTATTCTTATATGAAGGAATTGCAAGGCAAGTCAGTTTAACAAAATAATTGGATTTTAAAACTTTTATCATTTCGTAACTTGGCACATACTAATAGGCAAAGTTTCCACACAACTAAGCTGTTAAATGAAACATTACTTTCTTTTAATTCGATGTGACTTTATGGGCAAAGAACATGTAGTTAATAAAAAGTTAAACTGGAATTAACAGCAAGATTGATGTTAACTTTATCATGCACCCAATATTTATATTATTTTATGAATGGTACTAAAATATTTTATTGTTATTTCTGAGAACATTTTCACACAAATCTAATTCACGCCCTAATTATTTAACAGTAAATATTTATTTTGGACAGAATTGAGGAAATTGTGAAAAAGATTTGTTATTGTTGTAAACAAACACTGAAACAAATTGTTAATAACGCTATACTAATACTGGGTAGGGTCTCCTTCTGCTATCAAAACGGCCTCAGTTCTTCATGGCATGAATTCCACAAGATAGTGGAAACATTCCTTTGAGATTCTGCTCCATGTTGACATGATTGAACCACACAGTTTCTGTAGATTTGTCAGCTGCACATTTACGCTGTGAATCTTCTGTTTTATCACTCCCCAAAGATATTGTACTGGATTCAGATCTGGTGACTGGGAAGGCCGCTGAAGAATGCTGAACTCATTGTTGTGTTCATGAAACCGGTTTGAGATGATTTATGCTGTGTGACATGGTTCATTATCATGCTGGAGGCAGCCATTAAAAGATGAGTAAATTGTGGCCACAAAGGGATGCACATGGTCAGCAACAATAATCAAATGGGCTGTAGCATTCAAGTGATGATTAACTGGTTTTAACAGGCCCAAAGTGTGCCAAGAAAGTTTTCCTCGGACCATTACACCACCAGCACCTGCCTGGACTGTTGACACAGGGAAGGTTTGGTGCATGGCTTCATGTTATTAGCATCAAATTTTCACCTTACCATTTGTGTGCTTCAACAGAAATTGAGATTCATCAGACCAGGCTACATTTCCCAGTCTTCAGCTGTCCAGGTTTGGTGAGCCTGTGCCCACTGCAGCCTCAGTTTTCTGTTCTTGGCTGACAGGAGTAGAACCTGACATGATGTTCTGCTGTTGTATTCCATCCACCTCAAATTTCAACGTGTTGTGCATTCTGAGATGCTTTTCTGCTCACCTCAGTTGTACAGAGTGGTTATCTGAGTTACTGTATCTTGGTGTTTGGCTTGTTAACTGAAGCTCCTGACCTGCATCTACATAATTTTTGTATTGTGCTGCTGCCATAAGATTGTCTTACTAGATAATTACATGGATAAGCAGGTGTACAGCTGTTCCTAATAATTTGTTCACTAAATGTATGTTCCTCAGTAATCATTGAGAAAAGGAATGAATACAACATGTATTTAGATAGAACAGTTAGGTACTAAGTAAGAAGTAAATGCAAGAATGTGTGTAAACTACACAGAACAAAGGACAGAAGTAATAAAAAAAAAACTGTTAGCAACTTTTAATGAGAACGTATGTTCACCAAGTCCAGTAAACTGTTTTAGGTGCAGCTTCAGTGACCACAGGCTTGAATGCAGACAAAAAGTCAAGTTTTGCTTGCAAGGAAGCCATTTTTCTTTGTCTGATTTCTTGTCCTGAGTTTATTATTTGAGAAGGGTAGCATACAATAAAACTTTGCTGGTTTATATGCAGATGTGAACGAATGTGAGGTGTACAGGTTGAATGGAGCTCCACGACTCTGTATGCACTCCTGCATCAATATTCCTGGATCATACCGCTGTTCCTGCCCTTCAGGTTACAAACTCCTTGGAGACGGTAGAAGTTGTGAGGGTAAGTTTTATATATGCCAAGACTTTATTCAGGATTCTTCAATGATTTAAAAAAAGCCTTACTCACGGCTTAATGCATTTTAGTATGGGTAGCTGACAATTTATTTACAATAGTTCTAGCAAGGCCGTCCAAGTTATTGCTCCAAGTGTAAAGAAGGATTAGGAAACAGAAGCTGAGTGTCTCTGCTTAGCCAGAGTAAAGAGACAGCTGTGTTAGAAATGAAAACTGGCAGATATACTTAGAGTGAGAATTAAGTATTTATTATTTCATGTGTAAAGTTTTGTTACTCTTTTGTTTCTCTTTTCACATACTTCCAGGCTCAGAGCTTTGAAAAACTAATAACACATCTGCCAGAAATCTGCCAAAGAATTGTACATAGCAGTTTCATTCCTTTTGGGTGACAATTGTTTTATTTGTCTTTTCATTCTTCCTAATTTTTCCTTTTAATTAAATTTTTAAACAAAGGCCTAGCAAATTTTATTTCAAATAATATGTACTTTTCTGCTGGGTGTTTTGAGTTATCATTTAATTGAAATCCACATGTCACACTCATTATAGTACATCGGAAACGCTTAATGTGTTTTCTCAGATCATTGCAGACAAACAGGTTTGTTTTTATGCTTACTGGAGTTAAATATTTCATTGTCATAATTTTTGATCTATTTTGCTGGTGAAGGTCGCAGTAGCAATAAAAAGAGCTTGCCTGGCAAGTCCTCTGTAATCCTGAAACTTTCTACAGCCCTTCGACCCTAAATGGTTCCAGGACAGTCAAAAAATGTAATCCTTACAGTATATGCTGGGTTTGTCCCTTGATCTTCTTCTACAGGGTTGTGCCTTGTAAGCTATCAGAGGTGTTCAGAGGTCAAGTTAATTATATGTCTAAATAACCTTAACTGTCTCCTGTTGAAGAGAAAAAAAGTGAGGTCTGAGGTCTTCTAATACTGCCAAACCACTCATCCAGACCTAACGCACTGACCCTGCCTTTCACACAACTCTGAAGAGTCATGTAAGCCAAAACTCCCCCACAGTATCCAGGGTTTTTGACCTGGATTCAGATCTCATCCATCTCTGTGACCTTGGTACTGTAGCACTGTACCCATAGCTATCCAGTCCTCCTGGCACTGCTGTCACTGAGGAGGGCATTTCCACTGGATTTAGGAGGGCCTCCAAATGCCCTTTCCACCTCTCAGCAATCGTTAGTTTGGTTCCGTAGCCAATACTGTGCATAGAGGTGAGTCCGACTATGTCTATCCAGTATTTTTCAGACAAATACACCAGTTTTAGCTTTTCCCCTGCCTGAATAGTTACACTTTAAACTACAGAGCCAGTTTGCATTGCCAAGATCTATCATGTTTATGATTGTCCTTGTCTGGTGTGTTACCCAACTTGCATTGCACCAGATCCTCATTCTTTACTTTGTGTTGGGTAAGCTTTTTCTGTCAGATCCTAACTGGGTTACGTGGGTCACTGGGCCACCAGGAACTTTCTTGCTAACACCATTCTCAGGCATTTCTCCAGAAATTATAAATATGAAATTCTTCTTTTGCTAGCACTATTGGTGTATATTCTAAAATTAAACTGAAACATACACTATTATTTGAAATGTGGTGGCGCAGTACATAAATGCAGCCATTTATTTGGAATGACACGTAGATTGTCAAATTTAGATTTTTCTAAAAACTTGTTATGTAAGTTTTATTAAATGTTAATGCCACTCACATTGCTTTTCTTGTGTCAACAGACTGGAATGCTATTCGTTTCTGCTTTTTCCTATTAATTTAATCATTTTGACTTATTTTTCAGATATAGACGAATGCCTTCTACAGCAGCATAACTGCACAAGAGGAACCACCTGCATTAATACTTTCGGGAGTTTTCAGTGTGTGAACCCAGAGTGTCCAAAAGCTGATGAGAATATTAGTTATGTGAAAACATCATCATTGTAAGAATATTCTCTTTACTTCATTGAATGCTACAATTGTTCTTTTAGAAGTGTATTTAAAATTAATTTTGAAGAACAGCCAGTTCATGAGGACAAAGACTTACATTGAAGTAGAGTTTTCAGTTTATTTCCTGGTTACATAAACTTCAGTGATAGTGTTTTGGTTTAGTTAAATGTTGTTTTTCAAATTTACAGTGTTTGCATTGGTGTCTTCCTTCGATTTTGTTTCAGTGTCTATAGTATAAAAATCCACAAGCTCATTTTTATTTATTACCACTTCGTTCCGAACAAGGTTATAACTTGCCAAATGCAATACACATAGCAAAATTACTCTCTGGACAATTATGTGGTTATACAGAGATGGCATTTTTCTCATAACCAGCATGCCCTAAATAACACACAGTTTCCTGCAGTTTTAAAAATGTTTATTTTTACCAGAACACCATTAATGATTTTCACAGTTTATGCATTCCACCTCTATGTTGAATTTCAGGTGATTCTAGTATTAGTCTAACATAGTATGAGGACCAACAGTTCAAATGATCAATGATAAAAACAAATATTCTTAATGACACATATTGCAGCTTGTGTGATCATTTAAGCATTGTCAAACAGGTAGGAGAAATATGTCCATCCACGTCAAAATGTCCTGCTGGCATTTGGTTCCTGTCAAGATGAGTCAGAACAGAAAAATGTTCAGATAAAATTGTTGTTCAACAAAACCAAAAATGTGTAATATTGAAGTGTCAGATTGAATAACACATAATAATACTGCAGCATTGCTGAATAATTCTAGTTATGTTTTCCATAATGTTAAATTTGCCTTTTATCTTTCAAAACTCAGCTTCACATAATTCCCAAGGTACTTTTAAGTTTGATACACAGCTCTCATACATTCATATATGCTGTAAGAATTTATGGTATCCAAAGATATTCTGATAGAATGATTTGTAATTTTGAACTGACACCCTTTACAGGAAGTGTGACAATGTTTGCTTCACATATTCACACATTCTTGATTTTATAGCCTCTGACTATAGATTGATGTTTGTACTCACTTGGAATAAAGGTATTTATAGAATTAGTCAGTTAATGATTAAGGGTAAATGAGTCAACTGTTATTTTTAACCAACTTTATGGTTGCAGCCTTTTGTGTTTTATTTTCACTTAAATAATTAAATATCATTGTGGATGAAAAATGTCTTACAACATATAAATGATGGCATCAACTTTAAAATATGTAAATTGCTTTAATTAGTAATTAAATTTAGTAAATAAATTAGTAATTTAGTGCCATGTAAATTACGTTAATGAACATATTACACATGCATAGCCTCAGGTCAGAATTTACCTGTTCTCTTCAGCATCATACATAAAGTAATACGATTCCGATTTAAATTAATACTTTTTACTGCTAAGATGTACAGCACTTCTGTTTTATTTTGTCATGCTTAGTAATGAATTTTTAAAACTTAACATCTACCACATAGGTAAGTCTATCAAACTGTTTCAAAAGGCCTATCAAATGGTAGCTTATGTGTTGAACTACGAACAAACACAAATCCTGTTAAGGCTTTGGCATGCAAGCATGCCATTTAGAGTAGACTATACATTCTTTATCCTGACAACAAATTCCATTTCTTTCTGGGGAATTTCCTGCTTGCTATTCATATAATCCTTCAAGCATGATCAGGATCAGTCTTCTGTTCTCCCTCCAATCGGACATGTGTAGTACTGCAGCCCACAAGTTGAGCTCCTCATAAGATAAGAACATAGAAAGCACTGCAGAAAAATAAATTAGCTACCTGCCCTTGTGAACTCATGACTTCATTCATTCACCTTATGGCAATATATGAAGGCAGATGAACTAATTTTGTAGTTAAGTAGACTATAGGTGATACGTCATAACACTCACATAACAATCACATTCACAGAGAGTCAATTTAGAATGAACAAGTAACCTAATCATCACATCTTTGAGTATGTTGGAGGATTAACCAAAGGAAAACCCATGTGGGCACAAGTACACCATACAGGTTTCACAGGATCTGTGAGGTGACATCACAATCCATAGTGCCACCATGCTTCTCTTTACATATTGTCAAACTCTCCAAATACCAAAGTTAATACAATGCTGCAAAATTATTGGAATTGCTGTTCAGGTTCTGATAACATAGTCTAATTTAGAGACAATGAAATGCCAATAAAATGGGATAGCGTCCTGGCCACACAGGGAATAATGGCATAAAATTCAAACAGGGAGAATGTGGCCTACTGTGATAACCACCAAATCACAAAGCATTATTCTAGGGTGTGACTTACAGACATGCCTAGAGATTACTGAGTAAAGAATGATCCTGATTTATGAATCATTCTGCAAGTGAATTCTTTATAAAATAACAAAGGACAGTCACATTTATGATGCACTTTTTTCCTGGAGTGCAAACATAATCACAAAGTTAAAACAATTTTGATGCCCTTGCACAGAAAAGTGGGTGTGCCTAATTTATGTTATTCTGTTATTAATAAGAGGCATGTCCATTTCATGGAAATGAACAGCAAGAAAATCAGAAGTAGTGTAATTTTTGGAAATAAATTTTCACATTGCGTACCAGTAAACTTCTTTCTCTGATTTTTACTATGCATTTCTTTAAAATTATTATCTAATTAGACTTTTCTTTAATTTTATTTGATGACTACTAAGATGCACAACTGTTAGTGGTCAAAGTTTTAAATACTATATTTTGAAACTCCATTTTTAAAATTCTGGTTTTACTTTGAAGTTATTCCTTTTTTTACTGTTATATCACAAATTGCCCAGTAAGCCATTCAAAATATAAATTAGCATATATCCAGTGAGAGCTACCCTTTAGAAAAGCATAACTAGACAACAGGGAGGTTCAAATATATTAGGGCACTGTGTTTACAAAATATGGAAAACTGTCCCATCTCTATGGTACTATTCATCAACAGGGGTACGTGGCTCACTTATCACTAATGCTAAATAGAAACATCAGTTTTTCCAAAGAAACTGAATGAAGAATCAGCTTAACAGACTCTTAACCAAAGTAATTAAACTTTGAGCAGCAGTCTGCGTAGGTGAGGCTTTCAGATTGATTACCAGAATGCTGAATTGTTTGAATGGTAGATGAAATCACACATAACTACCTAAAACACAGGAAACAGAGGGTTATGGTGTGAGGAACTTTATCAGAATTGGGTGGTGTTAAGAGTGGTGTCCCTCATAGATCAGTGCTTGAGACTGCTGTTGTTTTAAAAATATATATATATAAATGCTCTGATTAAGAATATACACAACAACCTGGTTAGTTTTGCCGATGATATCAAACTAGGTGGATTTGCAGATGATCTAAAATCTGCCGAGTCATTACAGAGGAACTGGACAGCACACAGGCATGGGCAGATTTCTGGCAGCTGACATTTAATGTAAGTAAATGTAAAGTATTACACATACAAAGTAAAACTGTTAGATTATAATACACAATGGGAGGTCTGAAACTTGAAAGTACCCCTTTTATGGGAAAGACCTGGGAGTTATATTGGACTTCACTATTAACTTCCAGACATTGTTTAAAAAGTATTAAGAAAGCTAACATGAATATTAAGTTATACAGCACAATGTGTAGAGTATAAGTCTAAGGAGATTATGCTTAAGCTTTATAACATACTAGCGAGGCCCCACCTGGAGTACTGTGTATAATTTTGGTCTCAGGGCTACAACAAAAAAAAAAAGCACAAGAAGAAGTTCAGAGAAGAGCGATAGACAGATTCCAGTATTGCAGGGCATGAGCTATGAGGAAAGATTGAAGGAGCGGAACATTTACTGATTAAGCAAAAAGAGATAAAAAGGTGACAAGATTGAAGTGTTTGCTGTAAAATTATTAAAGGAGTTGGTACAGTGGATCAAGACAGTTACTTTAAAATGAGTTCAACAAGAACACAGGGGGCACAGTTGGAAACTTGTTAATGGTAAATTTTACACAAAGTTTTTTTTTTCCACACAGATAACCATAGAAACATGGAATAAGTTACCAAGTAATGTGGTTGACAGTAGAATCCTAGGGACTTTCAAAGCTCTTCTTGTTATTTTGGAAGAATTAGGTGAATAGAATTGGTGAGCTTTGTTGGGCTGAATCTCTTCAAAAATTTTCTAATGTTTTAAATGGCTAACAAAGGTTATTGAACAGAGGTAGACAAAGCTTGCTGTAAAATCTACATTGAGACATTCCATGAAGGGTTGTGACAGATTACATCCTTTTTATTCCCTGAGTTTTCTTTGGCTTCTACCTATTCTACTCATCTGCTTGCTTTACTGATAGAGTGAAATTCCCACTGCATTAAATGTCTCCTAGGACTTAACGCATGTTATGCAGGTAGTATACCTTGACAATTCCTGAGAAGAATTAAAAAGAAAGTTAGAGAATAAAGCACAATCAGTAAATGGGATCAGAAATATCAACACAAACAGAACAACAAAAATTTATTCCAAACTTAGCTCAAGCTGAAATTTCAGTTTCTGATTATGCAGTTCATTTTATGAAGTACTGACATAAACAAGGGATTGCAGTGTGAAAGCACAGGTGGTAGAACAGCTGCAGTTGGGCAGTGCTTGAGATGACCAGGAAAGGTTTAGCCTAACATCACAGCCACTTGAGTAAATTAAAAGTTGCAGATGTTAGTAGTCACTAGCCAGTCATATCCACTAATTTATTATTACTTGTAGACGAAATCCTAAGGTACTGTATGTCTCCACTGAGATTAGCATTACTGCCCATACCAAGTA
Source organism: Polypterus senegalus (assembly GCF_016835505.1). Lineage (NCBI taxonomy): Eukaryota > Metazoa > Chordata > Cladistia > Polypteriformes > Polypteridae > Polypterus > Polypterus senegalus. The sequence goes on along the minus strand of NC_053169.1, from coordinate 23,091,670 downwards.
AAAGCACTTTCCTCTTTTCTTTGAAAAAGCCATTGCCACAAACTTGAAAGTGGTGATTATTAATCCATCTGCTTAATCCAGCTACTGCCAAACCGACCGTGATAAAACTTTACACTTTTTAAAGTCTTGAGGGTTTTAATAATGTAATGTTTATTTTGATTCTTTGAACTTCATAAAGATCCTTTATAATACCTGTTGGATATTTTCAGGGGTATGACTTGTTTTCAATGTTAGCCTTCATTTTCATAAAATACATATCAAGTGGAATTGAAGAATATATTGTGTCCTCATGTCACTGTGCATCAATGAACAAAGTTTAGTTTTAAAATACAATGTGTATCTTCATATACACTGTTCAGCCACAACATTAAGACCACATGCTTGATATTGTGTAGGTCTCCATTGTGCCACCAAAACAGCTCTGACCTGTCAGTGCATGGACTCCAAAAGACCTCTGAAAGTGTCCTACGGTATTCACACAAAGACATTAGCAGCAGAACCTTTAAGTCCTATAAGTTGTGAGTTGGGGCCTCCATGGATCACACAGCACATCCTACTGATACTCAAATGAATTAAGATATGGAGAATTTAGAGGCCAAGTCAACACCTTTTCATGTTTCTTATACTGTTTCTGAAAATTTTTTGCAGTATGGCAGGCCACATTATCCTGCTGCAAATGGCCACTGCAATCAGGGAATACTGTTGCCATGAAGAGGTGTACATGATCTACAACAATCTTTAGGCAGGAGGTGCATGTCAAAGTAACATCCACATAAATTCCAGTACACACAATTTCCAAGCAGAACACTGAACAGAGCATCACTCTTCCTCCACTGGCTTGCCTTCTTCCCAAAGGGCATCCTGCTACACACATGAATGATGCAGTGCATCTTTTTTCTACATGATCTAAAAGAAAACGTGATTCATCAAATTAGGCCACCTTCTTCCGTTGCGCCATGGTCCAGTTCTGTCGCTCACATGTCAGTTGTAGGTACTTTCACCGGTACACAGGGGTCAGCAAGACCACTCTGACTGGATGCACTGTAAGCTCTGATGCCTTTCCCTCATAACTAACATTAATTTTTTTCAGTAGTTTGTGCTATAGTAGCTCTTTTGTGGAAGCAACCAGGCTGTCCTTCCTTTGCTCAGCAAGTGCATCAGTGAGCCTTAAGTGTCCATTGCACTGTTGCTGGTTTACTGATTCTCCTTCTTTGGACCACCTATGGTAGGTACTTACCACTGCATACCAGAAACACCCCATAAGAGCAGCTGTTTTAGAGATGCTCTGACCCAGTCATCTAGCCATCACAATTTTCCCCTCATCAAAGTCACTCTGATCCTTACTATCACCCATTTTTCCTGCTTTCAACATACCACCTTCAAGAACTGATTATTCACTTGCTTGCCTAATATATCCCACCCCTCGACAGGTGCCACTGTAACGAGATAATCAATATGATTAAGTTCACATGTCAGTGGTTTTACTGTTGTGGTTGATCAGTGTATTAAGTCTAGAAATGTACTCACACACTTTATTAATACCGTTTTTATATTTGTGATCATTTAATAACATCTTGATTATTTAACAAAAATCTAACTTATAAATATGTCCATATATCTTTTTCTTTAGCCAATGTGAACGGAATCCTTGCCCAATGGACAGCAGATCCTGCCACCTGGCACCTAAAACAGTGTCTTTTCACTACCTTTCTTTGCCTTCCAATCTGAAAACGCCAGTCACTTTATTTCGTATGGCCACAGCTTCAGCTCCAGGCAGGCCAGGTCCTGACAGCCTGCGTTTTGGAATTGTGGGTGGAAATGGCAAGGGCCACTTTGTAATGCAACGCTCTGACCGGCAGACTGGAGAACTCATCCTTGTACAAAGTCTTCAAGGCCCCCAGAGCCTAGAAGTCGATGTAGACATGTCAGAATATCTGGAGCGTACATTCCAAGCAAAGCATGTCTCAAAGGTCACTGTCTTTGTTTCTCCCAATGTATTTTAGAGAACTGAACATCCTGACCTTTAGCCATGGTCCTTTAGCAGCAAGATGAAAAAATCCCCAGTTTGCTGAAATTCTTTTTAATGTCTTCCAAAGTGGGATGTCTGTACTGTATACTGTATATAACTTTGCACACCAGTAGTTTACTAGATTGTGGTCAGAAACTACTAAGGTAAAACCTGAGGAAAATGTAAACATTCAGGAATTGAACTGAAAAAAAATCAGCCTATTATTTTGATATTACTGCATGTATTATAAAGGGAAACACATCAAGATTTTCCAAACTATTTTTCTAAGTCCACTGATTTCTTTGCATATTGCATCAGAAGCACTTTTAAGAAAGTGACCTCCTGTTTATTTAAAGTTTGGTTGGACTTATTGCCCACCTTGTTTTCAATTTTTTATGTGTTAAGCAATTTAAGTAATCAAAAATGTGTTCTAACACTTTTATATCTGAATGTAAAATAGGGAAGAGTTTGCTAATCATGTTCCTCCATGAGCATGCTGCTTTTCCCTCCAAATGTTAAAGGACATGATGGCCACTCAACGATCGGAGATGTCTTTTAACATTCAGATAACGTAAGTACTACCTATATCTGCTGCAATCTTACATTTAAAAATACCTTTAAATGGAACCATTTCTGGTTATTGAGTTATGTGCACTATGTTATGAAAGCATCCTTGAAAATGTCACATTTTTGTTCTTGCTTGTACACAGTGCTTTTAAACACCTATCTTTATTGCTTATTTTTACTTTATCTCTCTGTAATTCAATTACAAACATATTGTGGCTGCGTGGTTATGGGTAATATATGCTTTTCATTAAGATCATGCCTTTATCTTTTCATTATTAATATTATTTTTGGTAACATTTCCTGTAAATATTCCATCAACTAGATGTTATTTATTGCAATGTATTATTACAATAGGCACAGCAATAAATAACAACTGCAGCTGTCTGATGTAATTATACCACTTACATTTGAGTCCTTTGTTTTTACCAGTGTCTCTTTGTTATGCACATAAAACCTGTTATTAAAGAAATCTGTTTCTAAAATGCACATGTTAATCATTATTTTCAAGCGTTTAATGGCTCTGTTCACATGGATTTGGATTTCGTTTACAGTCACATTGAGTGTACAGTTTGGTCCAGAGATGATGCTATGTCAGGCCACCGAGACAATACAACAGGGAGCTTCACCCAGTCTTGTTTAAGTCTAGGACATTACAGAGTTCATTTATTGAAAGCCATTTAAAAATAAAAGTTTCATATCTGTTTCTTTCACACATTCATGTCATGGCTCAGTTCTACTAATATTGCTAACATATTTCAAAGCTCACCTGCTCTGTACATTTTTATAAGAAATACGTTTTTAAAGAGAAGACATAATTAGAAAAAACACAAGACTAAAATCACTGATGATATAAAGTATTTCATACGAATTGTACCATTAAACAGAAGGCAATAAAAATATACTTTGGTGGGTGTTGTGTTTTTGAATTGGAAATGCTAAGGCAGTGTGTAATTTAAACCACATGTGTCCATTGTCTCTGCCCAGTTATCTCAATCGCTTTAATGAGATGAAAGGAAAGCTGCTTTTAGTGTACAAGAAAATACACATTCACAAAAGGGTAGCTTTAAATGATAAGTTTGGTATTTTGTAAGTCGAAGTTATTTCTTCAAAATTGGGGTATATATTAATCTACCACATATAAATGTGTTCTAAAATTAAGCATTTTTGCTAAATTAAAAAAAAAAATACAAAGCCTGTTTTTTTTGTTTTAAAATGAGGATAACAGGGCCAGGAGTCCAAATGTGAAAACAAAAGCCCTAAAACGTATCAAATATGTCGACTCTGAAGCAACAAAAGTTCAACTTTTTCAACAAAATGTACCTTCTGTGTTTCATGGGGCATGCAGGTGATAATAAAAGTAAACTGAAAGTGCTATATTTTATCACAGATTCTTGGATTCCTTTTTTTTGTTTGTTTCTCAGCTCTCAAAGGCCATCGTGGGTGGAGGGGCACCCCCAATTCAGCAAATTTCCATAGCTTCTGGCTGCATATTATCCGACCTTTTTCTCTGTGATTCTGTTTCTCCACTGGTTATATTCTGCCATGGCTTGTAACAGATGATGCTCTGCACAAAAGCAAGCCCAGTGTCTGATATACTGTAGCTGCAGATCTGTCAGTATGTTCTGAAATCATCTGATTTCAGTATATATCTCCCTTGATTTGCTGTGTCCACCAGCACCAGCAGCACATGCATACTCAAATCATATTATTTTTTCATGTCATATACAGTATACTCCGGTCATATGGGAATGTAGGCAATACTGGCACACACACTGAATCACATACAGACACAGTAGATTATTGACAGATGCCTACTCAAATCAGTTATTTTTCTAAATAGTGCCTGCTTTTCACCTATTACATTCTTTGTTATTTTATATACAGTAGGCCATTATACTGTTCGGAAGATCATCTACAGGTGGGGAAGAATTCAAACAACTGCCAACCTGTCCATGCTAGGCCACCCCGGCAAGTTTACCCCAAGAGCGGAACACAAGATGCTGAAAGAGGTCTCTAAGAACCTCAGAATTCATCAGCCTACATGTAGCTCTTGGCACTGTTGATTTCAAAGTGTGCAATTCTATCAGTAGTTTAAAATACACTGCATAAGTTAGATCTGTATAGGAGATGTGTCTGAGGGAAACCTTCGTTGTCCAGAAAGAACATCAGTGCAAGACTAAATTTTCACCATGAACACCTAGGCAATGACCAGGACATTTGGAATGATGTGCTCCCGAATCAGTCTTTTTTCCTAAATGCTGTTTGCCTATTACATTCTGTTATTATTTTATATATAAATGGAGCGCCAATTAGTATTTAGCATTACAGATAGATAGATAGATAGATAGATAGATAGATAGATAGATACTTTATTAATCCCAAGGGGGAAATTACACACTTTCTATGGCATATCATGTGTATGCACATTAAAAAAAATCCTGAAATATGCAGATTATGCTTTACAGCCAAACCACACTAAAAAAGATTGAAGCGTTACAAATACAACAACAACAACAACATTTATTTATATAGCACATTTTCATACAAACAGTAGCTCAAAGTGCTTTACATATTAAAGAATAGAAAAATGAAAGACACAATTATAAAACAAAATAAATCAACATTAACATCGAATATGAGTAAGGTTCAATGGCCAGGGGGGACAGAAAAAACAAAAAAACTCCAGACGGCTGGAGAAAAATAAAATCTGTAGGGATTCCAGACCATGAGACCGCCCAGTCCCTCTGGGCATTCTACCTAACATAAATGAAACAGTCCTCTTTGGATTTAGGATTCTCACGGAAGGGCTTGATGATGATGATGGTCACGTAGACTTCTGCCTTTTAATCCGTCCATCATTGTTGGAGCATCATGAAGCTTTGAGTAGGTGGTGGTGGCGCAGGCCACCACCACAAAGAAACCGGAAAAAGAAACAGAAAAGAGAGTAGGGGTCAGTACGGATTTTAGAGCCACCATGAATAGTTATTTTGAGGAAATTGAACATATAGAGTATCAGGATTAAGTTAAATTAAGATTAAAATGAAGTTATAAAAAGGCCATGTTAAAGTAATGTGTTTTCAGCAGTGTTTTAAAGTGCTCTACTGTATCAGCCTGGCGAGTTCCTATTGGCAGGCTATTCCAGATTTTAGGTGCATAGCAGCAGAAGGCCGCCCGCCTCACCACTTCTTTTAAGTTTTGCTTTTGGAATTCTAAGGAGACACTCATTTGAAGATCTAAGGTTACAATTTGGAATATAGGGTGTCAGACATTCCGATATATAAGATGGAGCGAGATTATTTAAGGCTTTGTAAACTATAAGCAGAATTTTAAAGTCAATTCTGAAAGACACAGGTAACCAGTGTAGTGACATTAAAACTGGAGAAATGTGTTCGGATTTTCTTTTCCTAGTTAGGATTCTAGCAGCTGCATTCTGTACTCGTTGCAAACGATTTATATCTTTTTTGGGTAGTCCTGAGAGGAGTGCGTTACAGTAATCTAGTCGACTGAAAACAAACACGTGAACTAATTTCTCAGCATCTTTCAGTGATATAAGAGGTCTAACTTTACTTATGTTTCTTAAGTGAAAAAATTCTGTCCTAATGATCTGATTAATATGTGATTTAAAATTCAGATTACAGTCAACAATCACCCCTAAACTTTTTACCTCCGTCTTGATTTTTAATCCTAATGTATCCAGTTTATTTCTAATAGCCTCATTGTATCCATTATTGCTGATCACTAAAATTTCAGTTTTCTCTTTATTTAACTTGAGAAAATTACTATTCATCCATTCTGAGATACTAGTCAGACATTCTGTTAGTGAATCAATAGAATCAGGGTCATCAGGTCATAAATTATCAAATTTATGTTGCACACTTTTGCTGAATATATTTTAATAAAAGAACCAAAAAGAATCATCCACCATGCTGTCAATTATAACATACATTTTTTTCATTTCTTATGATGCTTTGCGAGGTCACATCAGAGAGCTGTTGCAGCCAATGTTTGATGGGACAGCCCTCCCTGAGTATATAATGCGGATCCTGATAGTGGACTGTATGCTGGATCAACTGGTATATTGGATACAGTTCTTCTTCTGGTATGGATTTAATAAGAACTGTTTTACTCTGAACTAAGAATTAATGTAAATCCTGTGATCACAAAATGCACATTCAGAAGGCCCTGGGAATGTGTTGATGTATTTGTGTCTTAAAAGTAATTTCTTTTTGTGCTGACTTGTATGTGACCAGTATGTAACACAGTATGTCAGCCTACTCCTTTAATAGTATTACCCAGAGTCCTGTGCAGTTGATGCAAACAGGAAGTAGTGAAGAATCTACATGCTTTAATGTTGTGCTTATTTGGTAGCAGCGGCAGTGAATGAGCAAAAGCATCATGAATATAAAAAAAAGTTAACTGAACTTTCGTATTGAAAGAGTTGAATACCAGTTATCCATTATGTTGGGGGCAAACTGTAGTGAATTTATGGCTCCTGTTGCCACTGTCTGAAAGAAATGTTACTGTTCTGATATTTAATTGTATGCATTTTATTTCAGTTGGGCATATTGGCACAGTGGTTAGCACTACTGCCTCATAGTTAAAAGTCACATTTTTGGCCACAATAGTTGGACCAACATAGATGGCAGATTCTTCCTTAGACCTCAGGACACTTAAAAGACCAAATATTTGAGGTTGTTTCTACCAAAAGGGGCAATGCCAGCTACTAGAGGTGTGCTTACTTTTTCCACCGACAGAAATGGATTATCTGTTCATTTCCCGTTGAATAAATTATTGCAACGTCAATGTTTAATTTTTTTCCCAATTATATCTTCTAAATGAAGATCACATATCTTTATATACCCATCCATCCAGCCATTATGCAACCCGCTATATCCTAACTACAGAGTCACAGGGGTCTGCTGGAGCCAATCCCAGCCAACACAGGGCACAAGGCAGGAAACAAACCACGGGCAGGTCACCAGCCCAGCGCAGGGCACACACACCAGGGACAATTTATAATCACCAATGCACCTAACCTGCATGCCTCTGGAATGTGGGAGGAAACCCACACAGACACGGGGAGAACATGCAAACTCCATGCAGGGAGGACCCGGGAAGAAAACCTGGGTCTCCTAACTGCGAGGCAGCAGCGCTACCCACTGCGTCACTATGCCACCCTTCATATATCCACATATATTAAAAAGAAAAAAAGAACATTTAATGGGGTGTACGTTTTCACATGGTTATATAAGAGATGTATTGATTGATCAATTGCGAGAGTGTGATAGGTTGCCTGGAGCACTGCTGTGTTAGCCTTTTTACATTTAAACAAAGACATTCTTCAAGTAAAGCTAAAGCTGGAGTTGCCAAAAACATTTCAACTGAACCTTAAAGAATTTGGCTGCATACGGCAGAAGCAATTTTAAAAGTCGAACAATCCATCCATTGTCAGTCCTGCACAGTTCAGTTCAGGAAAGCAAGGCAGGAATCAGCTTAGCCTGTAAAGGTAAATTCTAAATGCCAGTTCACAGAACTCAGTGTCCTTCTGCCCTGGTGAGGAGAAGGACATCTTAATCTCAGTGTGTTTATGACTCTTCTTCTTCTGTCACCTGAAGGTAAAGACAGATGCTTTTTATGAATGAAAAACTGAAAGATGAAACGCATTCAAAAAGCCGGCCTACATGCGATACCAAAAAATTAATAAACCGTGACGTCTAACCCAAACAATAAAGTAAAGTTCTTGTGCATGTGTAGAGGATTGTTAACCAGAAGAACATTTTTGCTTTAATTCCTACCCTTCCGGCTATGACCTTGGCTTGTTATTTCAGTCATGACCCATTTTCTGATTCCATCTTACTTCAGACTGAAGCTGCCCTGTGCAGGCAGTACAGAGATCATATCAGCTGTGTGGGGCGTCTGAAGATGAGCAGCCCATGTATGTGCATACATGTGACTCATGGCGGCAGTCTTTAGTAGACTGCGGTGCAGTTCATGTGGCACCTGGGATGGTTTCCCAAGGAATGAAACCCATCATCACAAAAAGGGTGAGCTTCCTGAACCTTTGTATTTGTTTTCGTATATTCTTTTAGATTTTATCCTCTTTTGCGTTATTTTTTATTACAGTTTCTGCTTACACCTTTTGCCTCCAGTCACTTCAGTCGTTTTCTAGATTAGACTTTTTCTTGTCTTCTTAGTGAGTCAAAGCTCAGGGGCTGTCAAAGAACAGGGCCTTTTACTGTAAAGCCCCTTTGAGGACCGATGCTCTGTAACCCTCGGTAGGAATAAGAGGGTCCAGATAAGTGCATGGAGTGGACAGCTACAGAATCAATCGTGTTGGAGTCGTGCTGCGTGTTCTTTCAGTGTCACAACATGTAGACCAGGCAGTGAGCCCAGTGACTTTGGGGCTATACAAGAAATAAATGGTTGTTGTTGTTGTTGTTTAGTGAAGTTAATGTTTGCTGACCTGACTTTTTTTGTCGGATTGCCACTTGAAATCTTTCAAATACAGTTAATGATTGTTTGCATGAACATAAATATCATGTGTGTTGATATTTGTCCCAATAATTAAACTACTCCTAGACATCTATTTGAAAAATATTACTAAAATTACAGATAAGAGTCTGAATTAGTGTAAGCTGCCCTAATTCAGAGTGTTCATAAGAAATGTAATGATTCACTTCATGAGGCAGAAGTACATAATAAGAAAGAATAATAGCATCAAATATTTTAGATATTTAAATATTTAAATCTAAATATTTTCGATTGTGATAGAAATTTCTCATTTTTTTACATTCTCATAAAGGACCTTAGAGGGCTTGGTCCCTAGTAAAGGATCTAAAATCAAAAATAACATCATATTCATAATCACTGAACTTGAAATTCAATTCAAGTGTCCGAGCTTGGTCCACATTGCCGGCAGTAAGTCGAGCCCGTTTCCAGTGAGAGTTGGACTCCGCCAGGGCTGCCCTTTGTCACCGATTCTGTTCATAACTTTTATGGACAGAATTTCTAGGCGCAGCCAGGGTGTTGAAGGGGTCCAGTTTGGTGGACTCTGGATTGGGTCACTGCTTTTTGCAGATGATGTTGTCCTGTTTGCTTCATCAGGCCGTGATCTTCAGCTCTCTCTGGATCGGTTCGGAGCTGAGTGTGAAGCGGCTGGGATGAGAATCAGCACCTCCAAATCCGAGATCATGGTCCTCAGCCAGAAAAGGATGGAGTGCCCTCTCAGGGTTGGAGGAGAGATCCTGCCCCAAGTGGAGGAGTTCAAGTATCTCGGGGTCTTGTTCACGAGTGAGGGAAGAATGGAGCGTGAGATCGACAGGCGGATCGGTGCGGCATCCGCAGTGATGCGGGCTCTGCATCGGTCTGTCATGGTGAAAAAGGAGCTGAGCCGTAAGGCAAAGCTCTCAATTTACCAGTCGATCTACGCTCCTACCCTCACCTATGGTCATGAGCTATGGGTAGTGACCGAAAGAACGAGATTGCGAATACAAGCGGCTGAAATGAGTGTCTGGGCTTTCCCTTAAAGATAGGGTGAGAAGCTCAGTCATCCGGGTGGGGCTCAGAGTAGAGCCGCTGCTCCTCCGCATTGAGAGGAGTCAGATGAGGTGGCTCGGGCATCTGATCAGGATGCCTCCTGGACGCCTCCCTGGTGAGGTGTTCCGGGCACGTCCAACCGGGAGGAGGTCCCGGGGAAGACCCAGGACATGCTGGAGAGACTATGTCTCCCGGCTGGCCTGGGAAAGCCTCGGGATTCCCCTGGAAGAAGTAGCCAGGGAGAGGGAAGTCTGGGCCTCTCTGCTCAAGCTGCTGCCCCCGCGACCCGACCCCGGATAAGCGGAAGAGGATGGATGGATGGATGGATGGATGAACTTGAAATAGTTTAAAAAATATCTCACATAGTATCTTTAAAATCTGTCATCTTTAACCTTCTAGGAGTGTCTCTTAGAGGGGCCAGAAACAGCAGTAAAGAATCATACATCAAAAATATTATATTTGTGATCAGCAACCTTGAAATAGCATAAAACAACATGTCACATGCCTATATTAATGAGTCCCATTGTTTCAAAGTTTTGTGATTTGGAGTAACTTTGACCCTTCGTATTCCAATAGGAGGTGAACCCCTGGGGTCGGGTGATGCTCAACTTCATGTCCTTCCGATGATTTTTGCCAAAGACACCAATTTGTGTACTGTTTATCATAAGAGTGTATTTTCCTGCACAAAGTATTATTCAAAGATGGCCTGAAAAAAAAGTTCTTTTGGGTCTCAACCTCTTGCATAACTAGATGTCAAGATGAGTCGAATGGTATGTCAAATGTGGGGGTTTCTCATACTGATGAGTCTGGAGACACCAGATGTAAAAAAACTGAAGTGATTTCAAAGCATTCATTAATAATTCTTATAAACACAAAAATGCATCTTCATACATATTTATAAGGAAAAGAAATGAATGATCAAACAGATATGATTTGATATCAGACAACAATTTACAACATCAGTAGAAGCTGTATTTATTTTTTATAGTCTTAATGGTTGTACAGCATTTAGAGCTGCTACTGCTCTGTTTCATTTCTAGTCTTAGTTGCTGATTGTGTTGCTGTGATGCACCGCCCTCTGTCGGGACATCTTGTACTCATGAACAAGGAGAAAGACAAGACTTCATGGTCAAAAATGTACAGACGTTTATTAAATGATTAAGGACTGAAGTGTAAATGCTACTGCATTCCTAAATCTCTCTATTATGAAAAAAAAAACTTAGGACGAGATGTAATCTTTTGAAGATAGATACTTTCACATCCCACGAGACAGGCAAGTCACGTCATACGTACAACCGGTACAAATGCAGAGCAGGTCAAAGATAATGGAAGTAGGAAAATTTGAAAGTCTCAAAAAAATGAGAATAAAGATCAAATTAACCCAAACAAACAAAATATTACTCTGTGAAATAACGGAACAGCAAAAAGAGATTGAATAGTATTTGTGGATGTCTGGAGGAGAAGAGAGACAACGCAGTGACAAAATGCAGATCACGTGGCACGGGAGCAGCAGCAAGCCAGCAGCTGATCGAGCGAAGAAGAGGTAAAAAAACAAATGTTATTTGATTCCCATTGTATTACCATTAAAGAGGAGTTTCGGAGGAGTGGCCGCATCTCCTTGGGGTGCGTTTAGATAGATAGATAGATAGATAGATAGATAGATAGATAGATAGATAGATAGATACTTTATTAATTCCAAGGGGAAACTCACATACTCCAGCAGCAGCATACTGATAAAGAACAATATTAAATTAAAGAGTGATAACAATGCAGGTAAAACAGACAATAACTTTGTATAATGTTAACGTTTACCCCCCCGGGTGGAATTGAAGAGTCGCATAGTGTGGGGGAGGAACGATCTCCTCAGTCTGTCAGTAGAGCAGGACGGTGACAGCAGTCTGTCACTGAAGCTGCTCCTCTGTCTGGAGATGATCCTGTTCAGTGGATGCAGTGGATTCTCCATGACTGACAAGAGCCTGCTCAGCGCCCGTTGCTCTGCCATGGATGTCAAACTGTCCAGCTCCGTGCCTACAATAGAGCCTGCCTTCCTGACTTGTTTGTCCAGGCGTGAGGCGTCCTTCTTCTTTATGCTGCCTCCCCAGCTCACCACCGTGTAGAAGAGGGCACTCGCCACAATCGTCTGGTAGAAAATCTGCAGCATCTTATTGCAGATGTTGAAGGACTCCAGCCTTCTAATGAAGTATAGTCAGCTCTGTCCTCTTTTGCACAGAGCATCAGTATTGGCAGTCCAGTTCAATTCATCATCCAGCTTAGCCCCCCTCTTCACAATGGAATGTAGTGCGTAGCTCCCTAGTATTCAATAAATAAAACTTCCTAAAACAAATAATATCCATAAAAACTTTGGGTGCAAAAAGTTCCTATAAATTAATACTTCAAAAATCCAGCCATAGTCCATAAAGATGTGGATATGTGTTCCCTTTTTCTCCCACTGACAAAACATCATCAAGAATCCAAGGGGCTAAAGTCTGCCACATTCAGATCTGCCTCCTCAAGGGGTGTCCTAAAGACCCGAACTGCCACCTCAATCAGTAGCTGCAGCTTACCATGGCGCCTTGCCCTCAGTAATGGATTGCCACTACACTATGGATCCTCCTGTATCCTATGAGTTCCTCTAGTCTCTCTGTCTCACCTCTCGCTTGTCATAGCTCAGTAGCCACAATACTGACCCTCTGTATCAGCCCCCCAGTCCTGCTCTTTTAGGTAAATCAACATCAACAAATTAAATGTTGTGCTCCAGCAGCACTGAAATGGAAAAACGTTTGAAAATCACTCAAAACTAGAGGAGGAGGAAACCATCAAACCTCAACTAGTCATGAAAGGGTAAACAAACAATCTTTATAAATAAAATATTTATTAATCAAAAATGCTCTTCTTAACAAAAAAACTCCAAAGAGCACTAAAGACACAGAAGGAGTCGCCTAAAATAGGCAATTGAATAGTAAGGAAGTCCCAATACAAAATCCAAAAGGATGTTAAAAAACAAAGCGAAAAAATCACAAACTCCAGGAATGCTCAAAAGCACCATAATAAACAGAAGAGCTCACCAACACCACTAAGTGCATTCAGTGAACTGCAAAAGATTTGCTTCTTTCCTCAGCCTTTATAGGGTTGGGGGCAGTCCCTTGAATGAGATGGATAGGTGGCCCCGCCTCTTGGGGAACCACCCACAAAACACATGGAACATAGCAGAACTACGTAGGCACATAGAAATTAAATCTAATAAAACACAGAATAATGCAAAAAATTAGCAAAGGTAACAATATTAACATAGAAAAAAGATTCAAAAATGAACAAAAAAGACATAAACCAGAAATGTAACCCCAGAAACATAACAAGCTGATGCTGTCTTTCTCTCCACATTGTTTCTTAACTCCTGTTCTCGAGCTTCCTCAACACTTGATTTCAAAATTCTTCCCACTAGCACTAATCCACTCACTTTTATGTTGATTAACTCCACGTGGTGCCCGCTAATTACCACACCACAGCTTAACCAGTAATTACTGCATCAAGCAATGACTTCTCAAGCGCATCTCCCCCAGAGTGAATCAAGACATAAAGCCACGCTTAAACATAATTAATAAGTAAAACATCTGAAACATCCCTTGACTTGACTTATCACAGTTGCATTTTTGTGAACATCTGAATGTCATTCTCCACTTGTCTGGTTTCCAACAGACGTGACACTAATCTTACTTTCATCAGACTAGAGGATCTTGCTTCTCACAGTCTGAGAGTCCTTTAGGTAACCTTTTGAAAACTCTGAGTGAGCTTTCATGTATCTTTTACTGCGGAGATGCTTCTGTCTGATGATTCAGCCATACAGCCTAAGATTGGTGGAGTGCTGCAGTGATGGTTGTCCTTGTTTCTCCCATCTCAACACATGTTCTTCTGTGTACAGAGTGACCATCCCATTCTTGGTCACATCTCTTACTTTGGCCCTTCTTCCATGATTGCTTAAGTCGATCAGATGGCCCTCTCTAGGAGAAGTCATAGTTGTTCCAGTTTTTTTCCTTTTAACAATTATGGAGACAACTTGTGCTCTTGAAACCTTCAATGCTACATTAAATTATATGGTAGCCTTCCCCAGACCTGTGCCTTGACATAATTTCATCTCTAACCACTGCAGGCAATTCCTTCAACCTCATGGCTTGGTTTTTGTTCTGATGCACATTGCCAGCTGTTGGACCCTCTGTGTGCCTTTCCTAATCAGTCCGATCCATTGAATTGAGCACAGGTGGACTCGAAACTAATTGTAGAAACATCTCAATGTTGGTCAATAGAATGGGATGCACCTAAGCCAGATTTTAAGTGACATAGCAAAAGGTCTGCATATTTGCATTAATGTCATATTTCAGTTATTTTATTTTTAATAAACATATAAAAAAGACTAAAATTCCGTTTTCACTTGGTCATTCCTGGGTATTGAAGGTTGCTTGATGTTAGATGTTGATTTTAGCACAAGGCTGCAACATAACAAAATGTGACAAAAGTGAAGGGGTCTGAACACTTTGTGAATCCACTGTAAGTGTACAATAGACTAAATGAAGGAGACTGTTCTTACTTAAAAACATTAATTGAAGAATTTTGGTATAGGACTTTTATATGCTGGCGCCCTGCCTGGGGTTTGATTCCTGCCTTGTGCCCTGTGTTGGCTCGGATTACAGTAACCCTGTAGTTAGGATATAGCGGGTTGGATAATGGATGGATGGACTTTTATACGTTGGTCATTCCTCATATTTATGGTCCCAAATTGCCACCCTTTATGTTGAACCCGGTGAACAGCGGCCCACTGGCCTGAATATCCAGCCATATGAGAAAACTTTAGGCACAAATTCCAGGAGGCAAAGAGGTCAGCAACTCTTTGGCTGGCAGCTGGAGAGGGTTAAAGACTAACCTTTTCATGCTGTGATAAAACAAATAAAATATTTTACAAATGTTGATTTTCTTACATTAGATTGTACCATGCCTCTATTTCACATATACAACTGTAGGCTGAAATGTCAGATGTAATCCTTAATACAATGGCAAATCAGAAAAAGTTGGGATGGTATGAAAAATGCAAAAACATAAAAAACCTAAATTTACTTTGACTATTATTTTATTGCAGACAGGATGAACCCAAGATACTTCATGTTTTGTCTGGTCAGCTTCATTTCATTTGCTAATATTCATCCATTCCTGCATTTCAGGCCTGCAACACATTCCAAAACAAGTTGGGTCAGTAAAGCATTCACCACTTTGCAATGTCACCATTCCTTCTCATGACACACTTCAAAGACGTTTTGGCACTGAGGATGCCAAGCGATGAAGTGTTTCAGATGTTATTTTGTCCCATTCTTCCTACAAACACAACTTAAGGTGTGCAACAGAACAGAGTCATCGTCGTCATCACATTATTTGTATTCTCCATACATTCTCCACAGGTGAGGACTAAAACCTGGCCAGTCCAGTACCCGGGTCCTCTTCTTCCACAGCCACGCCTCTTTCATGTGTGTAGAATGTAGTTTTGCATAGTCTTGTTGAAAAATGCACAGACATCCCTGGAAAAGATGTCACCTTGAAGGCAGCGTATGTTGGTCTAAAGTCTCAATGTACATTTCTGCATTAATGCTGCCATTACAGAAGTATAAATGATGTTTGCCAAGGGCACCGACACCCGACACCATGACAGACCCTGTAGGCTTTTGGACTTGTTGCTGATAACACTCTGGAATGGTCCTTTTCATCTTTGGTCCAAAGCATATGGTGTCCATTTCTTCCAAAAAGAATCTGTACCTCGAGAGGAGTTGTATGAGGAAGTCGGGAGTGGCAGAGAAGTATGTAAAAGTGGTACATGATATGTACGAAGGAAGTGTAACAGTGGTGAGGTCTGCGGTAGGAGTGGCAGATGCATTCAAAGTGGAGGTGGGATTACATCAGGGATTGGCTCCGAGTCCTTTCTTATTTGCAATGCTGATGGACATATTGACGGACAAGATTAGACAGGAGTCCCCGTGGACTATGATGTTTGCTGATGACACTGTGATCTGTAGAGAGAGTAGGGAGCTGGTTGAGAAGACCCTGGAGAGGTGGAGATACGCTCTAGAGAGGAGAGGAATGAAGGTCAGTAGGAATAAGACAGAATACATGTGTGTAAATGAGAGGGAGGTCAGAGGAATGGTGAGGATGCGGGGAGTAGAGTTGGCGAAGGTGGATGAGTTTAAATACTTGGGATCAACAGTACAGAGTAATGGGGATTGTGGAAGAGAAGTGAAGAAGAGAATGCAGGCAGGGTCGAATGAGAGGAGAAGAGTGTCAGGGATGATTGGTGACAGAGTGAAAGGGAAGGTCTACAGGACGGTAGTGAGACCAGCTATGTTATATCGGTTGGAGACGGTGGCACTGACCAGAAACCAGGAGAGAGAGCTGGAGGTGGCAGAGTTAAAGATGCTAAGATTGGCATTGGGTGAGACAAGGATGGATAGAATTACAAATGAGTACATTAGAGGGTCAGCTCATGTTGGATGGCTTGGAGACAGAGTCAGAGAGGTGAGATTGTGTTGGTTTGGACATGGGGAGAGAGCCTTTCAAGACTGTATGCTCCCCACTATATTAGCCTACCTGCCAATTAAGGGTATGGTGGTTCAGTCCGGCTGGGATGCCAGTCTACCCCTGCTGTGTGCCATGCTATTTATTATAATAAAGCAAAAAAATAAAAACTCATAAAAGGTCTGGGGCACCTGAAGGCAAACCCATATATTGTGAAGAGTGCAAAAGGCGCCAAAGAAAAAGCGTAATATAAAAGGTCTGACAAGTCCCATTGTTCAGGTTGTCGGCCCCAAGATGGCGGTGGTTTCATTTATGGTGAATTCTGGGAGGAAGAGGAAGACAAAGATGGGCTGGTCCCAGAAGTGATGTCATACATGGTGGCAAAGAAGAAGAGACACCATTATTGCTTAGCGCCCTCGGTTGGTCCGGGGTAACATTGTCATCATCTAAGCCCATAAGTTGTTCCCCAAGTGCACACGTGTGACACTGTCTACAGTATTCATGTACCTATATAACATATTGTTCCTTTTAATCTATCTATCTATCTATCTATCTATCTATCTATCTATCTATCTATTTATAAATATCTATAATGGCTTTTGTATATAAAAGAAAAATACAGGACATTTTCAGTTGACGTTCAATGCATGAATAAACACATAACAAAATACACTTAATGATGAAATATATTGTACAGGATATGCAATTAATGATGGTCATCATTCAATATTCATTTTATGTTTTAAAGAAAACATCATGAAGGTGTTGTCCATTTCTCCAGACACATTCTGACAGCCTGTTGTGGAAATTCTGCATTGCTCAATGCAACATGTCAAGGGGAATGCCAGCAATTTCCTCTTCAGTCCTCCTTTTTAGTTCAGCAATGGTTGCAGGACATGTGTGATACACTTGGCTTTTAAGATGTCTCCACAGAAAAAAAATCACAAACAGTGAGATCTGGGGATCTCGGCGCCCATGGAATGTCACAGTTGCGTAAAATGATGTGCTTTCCAAACAATCGTCAAATAGCTGCCATCGATTGTCGGGCAGAATGTGAAGTGGCTCCACCTGAGGACTTGTTTTTTTAAGGCTGAACCCGTTTCTTCAAAATTACACACCCATTTTGTAATCGCATGAGCAGACGGGACACGATCATGGTGTCCTAACTGGTAATGACGCAGAAATTTCCTTTGTGCGACGATCGCACTATCACCATTCTTATTAAAGGCTTTCACAGTGAACACTTGTTGCACACCACTCCTCTGCTCCGTTATAGCTAATGGCAAGGGGTACTAAACGAGGTGGCATTGGGCCCAAACAACTGCCAATGCCCCAGGGTCACCAAAATCTAGTTCCAAAATTTCCCATTTCCCTGCGCCACCCTGTACTTCTTAAATATTGCCTTATCTCTCTCTTATGTAGTACCTTTCTAATCTATCTGTCATGATGCCTTTTGTATCTATACATTTCTTATATAGTGTCCTGTTTCTCTCTTATATAGTGCCTTTCTTATCTATCTATCTATCTATCTATCTATCTATCTATCTATCTATCTATCTATCTATCTATCTATCTATCTATCTATCTATCTATCTATCTATCTATCCATCCATCTATCTATCTATCTATCTATCTATCTGTCTATCTCTGTTATCCTGCCTCCTTCCATCCATTACCCAACCTGCTATATCCTAACTACAGGGTCATGGGGGTCTGCTGGAGCCAATCCCAGCCAACACAGGGCGCAAGGCAGGAAACAAACCCCAGGCAGGGCACCAGCCCACCATAGTGTTATCCTGCCTACTATACTAAAATACATCTATCTATCTAAAAATGCCTTTTTTATATATCAATATCTTATATAGTGCATTTCCTATCTATCTATCTATCTATCTATCTATCTATCTATCTATCTACTGTATCTATCTATCTGTCTATCTATCTATCTGTCCCACAATGCCTTTAGTATCTATTTCTTAGATAGTGCTCTCTCTCTAACTGTCTCATTCAGTGCCTTTCTCATCTATCTATCATATGTGTGAATGTGTCCTCAAATGAAGTGGCACCTCTTCTGAGCCATGTTCTTGCCTTATGCCCTAATACAGGGGGTCCTCGGGTTACAACACAGTTCCGTTCCTACAACAGTGATGTAACCCGAATTTTGGTGTAAGTCGAAACACACTCTAGCCTAAGTCACTAACCTATCTTAACACATTTGCAAAATCATAATCTAGAACATAAAAACACAAAATCTAAGCCTGAGAAAAAAGAAAAGGACATAAATATACTGTACTGTACACTGTACTGTAGTAACAGAAAAAATGAGTGTAAAAAAATCCTTACCTTTTATTCCTTCTCATGTCTCAATTTTTTTAATGGGAGTGAGCGTTGTAAACTCGAAACGTTGTATGTCGAAACGTTGTAACCCGAGGACCCCCTGTACTGCATTGAGGACCAGCACCCCCATTACTCACAAGTTTATTTAATGGAAGATCAATAATTGGATAAACACAAATGAGAATTCTTGCTTAAAACTAAACATTTGGGGAACTTTGTTCAAAATTACTTACAAAAAATGTATATAAATACATTCAAATGTCAAAAAGAAGACTGGGATGTTAACCTCTTGGTTAATAGGGGGTGCAGGTTTTGCTCTGAAGGAGTGGTCCCAGTGTGCTGGAATGTAGGCAACCAAACCTCTTCTATTCTAGACTGAGGGACAGCTGACTTCTGATATCCAGAAACTTGAACTAAAGTTTATTTTTCAAAAAAAAAATTACCAGTTATCAAGCATATTTTACATTCCTTCTAAACTGCTTGTCTAAATTTTTATCTTGGGAACTCAACTTAGAAAAATAACATGATCACTCGAAAGACCCCATGGCCCCTACCCTAGCAGCCATCACGAAAGAATAAATAAATGAAGCATTACACAGTCAGATGTGATTTCACACAGTCGTGACAAGTGATGTACTTACCCGCTACCCCCCTTTTCCTGTCATGGTATGCACATGGGTTTTATGGAGGCACGGTGGCTCAACACTTAGCTGTCCTACTTTTCAGCTCCAGAGTTTGATACCTGGCCCAGTCAATGTCTGCATTGTTTCTGTGTGTTTTTCTTGTGTCAACATGTTTTTTACTCACATTCTAAAGACAAGTTTTTCTTGCTATGAGTGAATGTGCCCTTTGATGTCCTTATGGCCTTTTTTCTGGGTACTCTGGCTTACCTCCAATGTGCTGAGCTGATTGACCCTTCTAAATTGTTCTGGTGTGTTCTTGTTTGTGCTGGTGTGCTGCAGGAGGCTTTAAGGCCAGTGTGCCTAGGACAGGGTCAAGCGTCCTGCCAGCCTAAATTGAAATTTAAACTCATCTCCAGTCGCCAATTTAGTAAGTCCTGTATGCATATAAAGAAGCCACACAGTTGTCTCTCCAGACACACTGGAGACCAGCTCGACTATAAGCAGGTTAAGGGTGGAGTGACGTCATGTTAGTATAGTGACAAACAGGTGTCTTTGAGGTTCTCCTTCACTGGAGTCATTTAAAGGTGTCATTAAACTATCTGTAACATTTAGGCTGTGCACACATAAATAATATTTTGCCAGTGTATGATATTTTCTGCATTTGGTTAGTCCTTCAGAGCGGAGATTTTCATCACTTCATTATGCCCTTTTCCTCACCGGCATTTATTCCAAGAGACAACGCAAGACATTTTGGACCTTCCTACAGTCAGCACTGTGCTGCTGCTTCACTTCCCTTCTAGGAGTTGGCAGGTAGCTTGTGTCAAGAAGCCTGCAATTGCCTCCTACTGCTGCTGAATTTTCACAAGACCACCAACACACACACACACACAATTTTCATAATGTTTCCTTATTGGTGACCTGCTATCAACTACCTCAGACTCCTCACCATATTCCTGATGCACTGTGCACATGGGCACTACCAGAAGGCACGTGGCAGTAACTGAGCACACAGTGGCCTTGGCCTTTGAAGAAGGTCTGCCTGAATTTCCCTTTTCTCAGCATTACGTTTGTAAACCACCACTTTGCCTCAACCCAACTCTTTTTTTTTATTTCTCTGTGGGTTGACTCTAAGCCCCGGTTTTTCAACCACCCATCATGTTTCAGTTTAATTTCATGAGCACAGCGCATATCCACCTTCACTGATCTCAGAAATGCAACATAAATGGTGGCAACGTGAGAATTGTATTTACGGTTTGTGCAGATCTAGTTAAGTTAAGTTAACGTAACATAACTTAACATAGTTAAGACGGAAGTAAAAAATTTAGGGGTAACCGTTGACTGTAATCTGAATTTTAAATCGCATATTCATCAGACCACTAGGACAGCATTTTTTCACTTAAGAAACATAGCTAAAGTTAGACCTCTTATATCATTGAAAGATGCTGAGAAATTAATTCACGCTTTTGTTTTCAGTAGACTAGATTACTGTAACGCACTCCTCTCAGGACTACCAAAAAAAGACATAAATCACTTGCAACGAGTGCAGAATGCGGCTGCTAGAATCCTAACTGGGAAAAGAAAATCCGAACACATTTCTCCAGTTTTGATGTCACTACACTGGTTGCCTGTATCATTCAGGATTGACTTTAAAATACTGCTTATGGTTTATAAAGCCTTAAATAATCTCGCTCCATCTTATATATTGGAATGCCTGACGCGTTATATTCCAAATCGTAACCTTAGATCTTCAAATGAGTGTCTCCTTATAATTCCAAAAGCTAAACTTAAAAGAAGTGGTGAGGCGGCCTTCTGCTGTTATGCACCCAAAATCTGGAATAGCCTGCCAATAGGAATTCGCCAGGCAAATACAGTAGAGCACTTTAAAACACTGCTGAAAACACATGACTTTAACATGGCCTTTCTATAACTTCAATTTAACTTAATACTGATACTCTGTATGTTCAATTCATCATAATAACTATTCATGGTGGCTCTAAAATCCATACTGACCCCTACTCTCTCTCTGTTTCTTTTTCCGGTTTCTTTGTGGTGGCGGCCTGCGCCACCACCACCTACTCAAAGCATCAGGATGCACCAACATTGATGGACTGAAAGCCAGAAGTCTACGTGACCATCATCATCAGGTCCTTCCATGAAAACCCTAAATACAAAGAGGACTGTTTGACTTATGTTAGGTAGAATGTCCAGAGGGGACTGGGCGGTCTCTTGGTCTGGAACCCCTACAGATTTTATTTTTTTCTCCAGCCTTTGGAGTTTTTTGTTTTTCTGTCCACCCTGGCCATCGGACCTTACTCTTATTCTATGTTAATTAATGTTGACTTATGTTTATCTTTTATTGTGTCTTCTATTTCTCTATTCATTTTGTAAAGCACTTTGAGCTACATTTTTTTGTATGAATATGTGCTATATAAATAAATGTTGATTGATTGATTTATATCTGACATTGCACCTACATCAAGCTTTGTCTTTAAGTGAGCTCCAATGACATCTTCCATTTCTTCTTTGTGACTTTCGGTCAGTGTGCTGGTATCACAAATATTTAATAACCTCTGCCTTTCACTCTACGCTGTCTCATTTGCAAACCTCAAGTATGGCAGAAACACCAAACTGGACTCAACAGAAAGGCTACCTACATAAAGAACGTCTTACGAGTCTGTGCTGGACTCATACAAGTAAGGAATTAAGTGTGACACTGCTGCTAACCTTTGTACCATCTGTCTCCTTAGAATGGAGGCGGAGAAAAACCCAGAGGGCCACTGATGTCACTTCCTTGTCGGCCAAAACCACACCCCTTCTTGTGTTAGCAGCATATAACTGAGAGTCGCACCTGAGATCGGCCTTCGTTCAAGGACCAACTTTGGAGGAACACAGAGCTCGGAGTTTTATGTTTCAGCGTGAGTTCTCATTTCTTTTTTTTTATTTTTATGTCAGCATTGTTGATCATTTAATTTCTTTAAGTATATACAGTCGAACCTCGGTTTGCGAGCATAATTCGTTCCGGAAACGTGCTCGCAATCCAAAGCACTCGTATATCAAAGCGAATTTCCCCATAAGAAATAATGGAAACTCAGGTGATTCGTTCCACAACCCAAAACTATTCATATCCATCCATTTTCTAACCCGCTGAATCCGAATACAGGGTCACGGGGGTCTGCTGGAGCCAATCCCAGCCAACACAGGGCACAAGGCAGGAACAAATCCCGGGCAGGGTGCCAACCTACCGCAGGACACACACAAACACACACCCACACACCAAGCACACACTAGGGCCAATTTAGAATTGCCAATCCACCTAACCTGCATGTCTTTGGATTGTGGGAGGAAACCGAGCGCCCGGAGGAAACCCACGCAGACACGGGAGAACATGCAAACTCCACGCAGGGAGGACCCGGGAAGCGAACCCGGGTCTCCTAACTGCGAGGCAGCAGCGCTACCACTGCGCCACCGTGTCGCCCTAACTATTCATATAAAATGATTAATACAAAATATAAAGCAAAATACATAATACAAATTAACCTGCACTTTACCTTTAAAAAGAATCATGGCTGGTGTGAGTTTCTAAACTCATGTGGGATTCCACCCAACGGGACGACACGCGGAAGAGCGTCCCAAAGCAATCGTAGTCTCCCAGCGCTGTAGCAGTTTGCCGTATAAGTGCATCCAAAAAGATTGCAGACATGCTATAAGCGCCTGTCGTCAATGGGCCATACAAGGAACATTATAAAGATCCCGCTGCAATAAATAACAACGCTGTTGCTGTTTCAAGCTGAATAAAGCTGGTGTTAAAGTACTGAGACTCAGCTTCATGTTTTGGGGAGCAAGATGAGGACTCGCACTTCACAGCACACACACACACACAGTCACAATGCTGTAGTAAACAGTATACGCTCGTACGGATATTGACTATATGAGTGAGGCAAGCAGACTCAGACAGAGAATAGGAGACGATTGCCAGAGAAAGAGAGACGCGCTGGGCGAGCGAGATAAGGAGAGAGAGAGACGAGGAGAGAGAGAGAGAGACGCACTGGGCGAGCAAGCAAGTGAGATAAGGAGAGAGAGACGCAGACGTGCTGGGCGAGCGAGCGAGATAAGAAGAGAGAAAGAAGAACCATCAGCTCAGTTGTGATCACATGACGCTCAGCAGACAAAGTGTATCCATACTACTTGTATTGCAAGACATCGCTCGTTTATCAAGTCAAAATTTATTAAAAATTTTTGCTCGTCTTGCAAAACACTCGTAAACCAAGGTTCCACTGTATATATATTTATACAGTGGAACCTCGGGTCACGACCATAATTTGTTCCAAAACTCTGGTCGCAACCTGATTTGGTTGTGACCCGTAGTAATTTCCCCCATAGGATTGTATGTAAATACAATTAATCCGTTCCTGAATGTATGAACTGTATGTAAATATATTTTTTTAAAGATTTTTAAGCACAAAAATAATTAATTATACCATAGAATGCACATCGTAATAGTAAACTAAATGTAAAACCATTGAATAACACTGAGAAAACATTGAACAGAGAAAACTAACTTTGCAGGAGCCTTATGATCCGCTCGCTGTAAACACTTTTTTTTATGAGTTTTAAGCACAGGGAAAAAAATGAACATTTGAAAAATCCTTAATTTATACAAAAACTAGTCATAAACAACCTAGAAAACTAACCTTGCATGAGTCACATTCTGGCATGAAAGAAGTGAGGAGGAACTGCGTGGAGAGGAGATTACAGTTTGGAGGTAAAGTCTGTGACGATGCGGGTTCGCTGCATGCTCCCATCTCACCCTTAAACCCGTCACCATTGGTAATGTTACTGATGAGCACGACAGTGAGGCACTACAATGGAGCGATCGGATGGTGCAAAAAGTGCCGAGTGCTTTTATTAAAATCAACAAAACAACAAACAGAAACAAAGTCCAAATTAAATAAAGTGCAGTGTTTTCAGAATCCTTCAATAAATAAATAACCCCATAAAAACAGAAGTGAAGTGGAGGTTAAAACCCAATAGAAAAAAGTCTTCATTAAATACAACGAGGTTAAAACAATGCTGGAAGCAGTCTCTTTAAAAACAAGCCCGGTGCGTTCTTGAATTGCCTTCTCGGCCTTAGGCGGCCAGCCGTCCTTCTTCTGGTCACTCCAGCTCCTTGATCGCTCAGCTGGAGCGACTGCTTCTTTCTGCCCCACCGAGTGTCGGCCAAACATTGCTCACTGTCCAGCTGCCTGCCTGCGAGCACGCGTTCGCTCACACCAGTTCTTTCCACACTGCTTCCTGCTTACTTCCTCACTTCACAACCTTTGTCTTTCTGTTCTTTTTCCTCCCTTTAGCCGCCTTGCACTTCTATTTATGAAGAGGATGTGGCAGCTGTAGCAATCAACCACCACGTCCCCTCGCTAAGCTGCAAGCGTGGCAATTATTTATTTAAAACTGGCCTCTTGAGGTGAGCTGTGGACCCGCTATACCACAAAGTCCCTCTGCGCGATGCACGTCTGACTGAGAACAATGTACTGTACAAGAAGAGACTGAACACGTACGTAAATCACTGGCGCGTACGAACTGGAAGGGAAACGAAATAGAGCACAAAGAATTTACAGAGAACGCACAGGGAGAGACTGAACACGTGCGGAAATCATTTGCGAGTACGGCCCGGAAGAGAATCTGGCTTGTTCGTCACCCAAGTGTGTGGTCATGAACAGATACAAAAGTTTGGCAAACTTTTTGGTCATAACCCGATTTGTACGTGGTCCGAGATGTTCGTGACCCGAGGTTCCACTGTATCTTTTTCTAGGTGCTGTGTGTTTTGTGTTTTGGTTCCCCAAGAGATAGCCCTCTGCCCTATAAAGGCTCAGGAAAGACCACAATCCCTTGCAATTCATCAAATGCGCTGCTTGGTGAGTATTGTGGTGTTTATTATTTCTTTCTTTATCATCAATTTTCTAGATTCCTGACCTGTGTGCTCTGTCTTTGAACCATTCTGTGTATCATGGATTGGAACTTTGTTTGCCCTTTTAGGCAACTCCTTTTGTGCTCTTCAGAGCTTTGTTGTGCTACAGTGCATGTTTTGCTTTTATTTAGAAAGCTCTTATGTTTGCCCTCTCATTACTAACTGGGGTTTGAGGGTTTTACCCCCTCTAGTGGGCATTTTTGAGACTTATTGAGTTTAGGAACCCCAAGTTCCCGACATTGAGCCTCTACAGGGGTGTTGAACTCTGGTCCTGGAGGGCCACAGTGGCCACAGGTTTTCATTTGAACCATCTTCTTAATTAGTGACCTGTTTTTGCTGCTAATTAATTTCTTTTGCTTAGTTTTAATTAACTCGACTCAGAACACTTGATTCTTTTTTTTTTCCTTAATTAGCAGCCAAACAATAAAGAGATACAAAACAAAGCTGCCACATGACCAACTCACATCATTATCTAAAATAAACAAAGGTGAAGGTCTCGGTAAAGCTGATCTCTCAGGTCATCAAAACATTTTAACGGTGTTCTTAGAAAAAACAGAAAAACAACAGTTTTGTAAATGTGTGCTGTGGCAGAATGAGAGCAGCAAAAAGCCATGGAATTAAATAACAGGTTTAATAACAGCAAGAATCAGCTCTTCATTAAGAAACTGGTTGGAGTGAAATTGGTTGGAGTTTGAAGCCCCAATTTAGTTGGTCATCTGTTGGCTCGTTACAAGTCTCATTTCTGTTTGACTGCCATTAAATGAAGAAAAGAATTAATTCAGAGGACTGAATCCTTTAAAACAGGGCCATTAAAATGAAGGGAAAAGAACTTAATTATTTGTGAAAACTGGTTACTGATTAGGAAAAGGGTTAGAATGAAAACCTGCAGCCACTGCGGCCCACAGGCCTTATGTTCGATACCCCGGCTCTAAAGTTTATTTTCAAAACATCAGTGAAGCGCCAATTATTCTTTGTGTGCGACTTTGCTTTATTATTAAACGCAGCACCCTCTTGGGATCCCATACCCAAATTTCCATTTCTTTTTGTTTCTTTTACAATACCCATATCCTGGTCTAGCTATATGAGGTCAATTATGGTATGGTATGCAAAGACCGGCTTGATGTCTGGGTATTTGTTGAGTGAGGAGCTTCCTGGCCTACACTCTTAAAACAAATGCCAGAGTGGTTCTTCACAGCTATAACATAGGGGAACCATTTCTGGTTTTTAAAAGACTCATCCGCATGAAGATTCCAGAAAGAACTTTTATTTATTTAGATCCATAACAATAAATAACAATAAAGAGATGGTACAAGAAAGAGGTCGTGATTTATAAAGGACTCTGGGCTAACTCCAGGTTTTCTTAATGTGTTAGTGTCCTGCTAGGTTGCCTACTATACATTCAAGATTTTGTTGGATTTTTTTCCCCCACATACTAGTTTTTCAAAGCACAAAGAAACAACTTATATATACAAAGAACCTGTCTGTCATGAACCCGGGGAGTTCCTAAGCACGGGTACAAAGCACTTTCCAAAGTTGCCCACTCAAGGGGAGAAACACTGTCAAAAACCCAACTAGAAACCAAAAAGGGCCTGGCAAAATCTTAATAAAAGGTATATGTTTAAAAAGGCTCTGCAATACACAAAGCTCTGTAGAGCACAAGGAATTGCCTGAAAGGGTTAAGGTTAGGGTTGAAATACAGTGTCCAAAAATCGTGGTCATAAAATAGAGCAGAGGTTCAAGCATTCCATAAACACAGTCCCAATATGGAAACCAAAATAGTAGTTGAAAACAGAGAGCACAGGGGCGAAAAATTGAAAGAATACAAAAACAGTAGCAAAAGCAAAGTGTAGAAAACAAGAAACACTCCAATGCCTAGCGCATTCGCCATGAACTGCCAGGAACTATGGGAGGCCCTTCCTTATATAGTGTGATGGGCGGTTCCTGGATGTGATTAGAAGGTGGCCCCGCCTCTTGGGGAGCCACACACAACAGACAAAGAACATAATCAAGGCCACATTTATTTCCAAATGAACACAAAGAAAAATGTACATAATAAACAAAATCAACATTAATACCAACAAATGGCATAAAATAACACAAAACAAACAAGAAACACCACTTTGAACCCCATAACAGTGTGCCAGAATGAAACGGTGCTTTGTCAAGCAATGGTTCTACCAGGAACCACGCAACCCAATAAAGCAAGGGTTCCCAAACTTTTGGACGTCAAGTACCACCTGTGGTTAAGTGAGTTGCGTTGTGTACCACCCGCACCTTGTTGAAAGGGAGGGAGAGCTGTAAGGGGGGGGAGTTCGGGTCTAAACCGCCCCGAAATCTGAATAAAAGTTAAAGAATTGGAAGAAATTGTGCATAAAATTAATGAAAAAATGTGTGCATGTACATAAATTGATAAATTCCGCCCCTAAACTGCCTTTGGCCTGTATGTGACGCAGTTACCGAAGACGAAATGGCATCGGCTTTGTGCTTAGATCTAGTGACTACGATGCGATACAGCGGCAGTGCACGTATAAAACAAACGCGAGCGGTTTCTGTGAGGCAGAGTTACCGAAGACTAAATAGTGTTGGCGTTGTGCTTTCATCTAGTGACCAAAAGCTCAAACAGTGAAGAAGTAGAAGCTGACTTCTTCGAAACGGAATTATGGTAACGTTAAATGAACTAAATACTGACTCAAATAATAGGTTTTATTTATTCAGATGAGGAAATTTCACACCACACTAAATTTGAGAATCCACGTATTATTGTATGTAAACAGTTTCATTGGTTTTTGCTCACAACAGGCTTGTCATAAAGGGTTTTACACAGATAAATTAAATTTCAGGGACCGCGATGCGTACCACCTGAAAAGGCTCCACGTACCACCAGTGGTACGCATACCACAGTTTGGGAACCTCTTCAATAAAGAACCATAAAGTCCCGTTAAAGAACCAGCCTTTTTAAGAGTGTGGTTCATGGCCAGCATCCACACCCCTGAGCTGGCCAACAGCCCGTAGAGCTTGGTCAAGTAAAGGATATACAGTATAACCATGTGCTGGCCAGGTGCCCTTTAGTCTAGCTAGTGGTGAAGAATCCATACCCGTGTGCTTGCCAAGTACGCTCAAAACTCAGACAATGGCCGACTCTACACCCATATTCTGGTCAGAGGTTAACATGACCACTCTGCATCCATTTGCTGATCAGTTATCAAGATTTAGGTGAACATTGCTGGTTTTTATGTTTGCATTTATTCATTTATTTTTTTTACCAGCTTAACTAAATAGTTGGTGACGTCACAGGTGCCACTATTTTGTAAAACGGTGATTATGATTAGTGGCGTCTCAGCATTAGATTGGATTGCCCCACTGCACAAATTACTTAATAAACTTCTCACAGTAGTTTAACTTGTGCTTAAAATGTTTATAGCAAGTTGAATATTTTAAATAGCCAAATATTATTTCTGATCTAGACAACTATTGCTTTTTATAGTATGTACCAGTAACGGCGCACTGCACGTTACACTTGACTTGACCATTCCTAGTTTTCATCCTCTTTCTCTGTACGTTTAGCGTTCGTTTGCTCAGAGGTTGATGCGCTTAATGCTTCCTGAGCAGCTCTTCTTTTCTCCATCCTTCTTCTCTTTTTTCGTCGGACTTTTTTCACGTTAAATCTGATTAAGTCAGTGTTTGTGTTGCAATTTCTTAGTACATTTTCCTTAATTGTTCACTTAAGCTGGCACTTAAGTCTTCAATCTGCCTCAAGAATGATTTAAGATATGAAGAGGGAGGGGAAGTGACGGCGAAGGTGGTAGGGAATGAGAACTGGGCCCTCCTGGCCGCTGCCGAGAGTTGATTCTACAATAGAATAAAATTAAAAAAAATTAAACGGGAATAACCTTGGGAGTCAATCATCACGCCGAAAGCGGACAGTAGACGTCACATAGTATATGTGTACCAAATTTCAGGTCAATAGGTGAAACGGTTTGTGAGCTACAAGTGATTTAAAATCCTGAACAGACAAATGAACAGCCCATGGTAGTGTATTATATAAGAAGAGAATTGTCTTTAGGCCGGGTGCTGCTCGCCTATTTCCAGTTAGTACAGCCGGCCATTTGAATCTGCAGTGCTCCAGGCATACCCGTGTGTGTAACCTGAGCTTTCGGTTTTGTGGTAGGACCTAATGGCTGTGGCTCTTATCCACTGTACTATTAGCAGAGACGGCAGAGGTGTATTTTTTTCAATTTTATTCTTTAACTAGCTGTGTACTCCCATGCTGTAAAACGCCCGGGCTCCTAGAAACCATGGATTCTGGCACTTCAATCAATCAATCAATCGCATCGATTGTGCATTAGTGGTTCCTCGTCGGTTCCGTTTTGCCGATGTGCACGTCTCGCTTGTGTATTAGTGGCTAAGCGAGTTTCTCTCGTTGCTTGCCGATTTCACCTTGGTGACAGAGTCGCTTTCTTTGAGCTTTATGCTGTAGCCTCACACTTCCAGGCTTGACAGACAGACACACACACTTCCACGCGTAGACGTTTATATATAAGATTGCATGATCACACTTCTAGTTTAAGCTTTTCCCTAGTCAAAGCAAAGCAGTAAAAGATAGTGATGAGCTACATGAAATCCAGCTGTGTGGTGTAGTGGGTAAGGCTTTTGGACCTCAAACCCCGAGGTTGTGCCCACACAGTGTGACTCTAAGCAAGTCACTGGAAAAACAAAAGAAATGGAACCAATTGTATTACAAATATTGTACGTTGCCTTGGATAAAAGGCGCCAGCCAAATAAGCAAGTGTAGAGTCTGATACTATTTGCTCCATTAATGCTTGAAATAATGATCATTTGAGAAGTAGCTCATTTAGAAGAATGGCTTGAGTAGAAGGTGTAATGGCTGGTGGGGGCACATTGTAATCTTCCCCCACTGCCACCACTAGCAAGGACCTTAAGCTCTTCTTCAAGGCGGTAACTTTAAAAAGCCAGCAAAAGCTCCTGTTGTGAACCTCCTTTGTACATCTTGCCTTGCGCTCGAGTCGACCCTCATTCCACTGGGCTTCTCCAGAATCCTCATGCGTGGAAGCAATCCATGGAGTTTAGAAATGTAGGTGGGTGGAATCCATTTCTGAAATTGGAATTTCTCTACCACAAACCGTTTCCGTGAGATTTAGTGATTTAGCAATTTAACAATTCTCATTTCCACGAGTTTTAGTGAAAACTTTTTGGAAAAAAAAAAAATGATGCTAGTCTGATGACATAAGTGTTTCTCACGCTCAGATATTGTTATTTGAAGCATATTTTGGCCTGATAAATGGCAGTCTTTGTCATTCTTAACATTAGCTGAGGTGGAAATAATCCCAAATCAAGTATTTGCTACACATTTTTTTGCTCTCAATCAATATATTTTTTTTCTTTAGTCCTTCAATAGTCAGCAAGCTGCCTGTCCAAAGACATCCAACAGTTGAAGGAAAGACCTACCAGAAGAAATCCAATCCGTCAAACAATTAAACAGATCCTGCTTCTGACCGCTGATCGTCTCACTGTGTTAGTTTATCCATCTCAGTTCTTCCGTGTTTTTGCTCCAATCGCTTTCTTTGGCACTTAGATCTCCACTGCTTGTTTCCCTTCACCATATTGACATGTGTTATGGAAGGATTGAATGTATCTGTCATAGACATTTGTTATGAAAAGGTCCATCCTGTCCTTTAACAGACTTAGTACTGGTGCTGTGAAAGCCTGACCTACAATTGGAGTTCCCCAGTATGGATGATCCTAGTGTGTCACTGAGAGCAAACTGACTTTTCAGCCTGACTAGAGACCTCTGATGCACTTCAACAGAAGGAGACCTGGACCATAACAATTTTCCTCTGTAATGCTTTCCTAGTGAAAAGGAGCAATATGGACTAGTGAAAGGAATACTAAAGAGATTGAATGCAATTAACTACAGAACAGTACAGTCAATTTAATATACACGTGCAAATAGTACGTTCTAGAAGTATTGGTGGTAGTAGTCGTGATGACTAAATCCGCTCCTATCTTACTGATGGTTCTCCACAATCCAACGGCTCTTTTTAAGAGATCTGCTCCAAATGAACTACAAACTCAGCTAAGTCCTGGATGGCTATTCTTCTGAATGATTTATCATCTATGTTGATATATCTTAATGTAGCCTTCACCAATTTGTTATTTGCCCCATGATTCTCTTCTTGCATTTTGTGTTTTTGTATTTTTTTCCTGCTTATTGTTGTTTATTTTACAATCTAATTCAGAACTTTGTGTTTCTTATACATGTCAGCAGCCATGCCACCTGCACTTCAACATAGGTCATCCACCTGAAGCTAAACAAATTTGGGGAGACCAACCATTAACAGCTTGGGTTACTGCTGGAAGGAGAAAGGTCTAGTGGCAGCTTGCAATACATATGACATAGATCAGGTAAAGCCCACAACCTCAGTCACAAAACGCCCTTTGACTCAGATAACCCTCCCACAACCCTAATCTTAACCATAGTGTAATGGGGCCATGATGCTTATCATAGTCTAATGTGATGGATGTTACGTGACTGATGTTGAGGCCGTTTCGTGATGTTGCTGCATTACATGACTGACCTCATAGGTACTGCGGTCTGCAATTACACTCTGTTGGCTGGAAGAGGTGTTGGTGAGGCCAGCAGGGGGCGCTTACCCTGTGGTCTGAATGTGGATACCAATACCCCAGTGTAGTGACTGGGACACTGTGCTGTAAAAATGGTGCTGCCCTCGATAGCTGAGATGTAAAGCCGAGGTCCTGACTCTCTGTGGTCATAAAAGATCCCTTTATAAACAAAAGGATGTATCCTGATGCCCAGCATGGCCTAGGCATCGTGGCCCCCTAATCACCCCTGTCTGTAAATGGCTATCTCTCTCCCGACTTCACTGCCTAACTGCTCATGTGTGGTGAGCGTTTTGGTGTAAAAATGGCTGCTGTTGCATCATCCAGGTGGATTCTACACATTAGTTGTGGTTGAAGTGGCTCCCCACTCACTACAGTATGTAAAGTGCTCCGAGTAGTGAGAAAAGCACATTTTAAATGTAAAGAATTGTTATTATTATTACTCCATTATTTGGCGTTTAATGTCCAATATGAACCTATATCCAGTGTTACTAATTTGATCTTTTTGTGGGCTATCATTTGTTTTGTATCCATGTGTACTTATAGGAGAGGCGCTACATAAATAAAATGAATTATTAAAACAAGAACCCCCAAGCCAATTTGGGGTCCACCATTGTCACAAATGAATGGCGCCGTCTCTAGAAATGAATAGTACATCTGAATAAAATGCAGACACCGATCAGGTTTATCTGGAGTGTCTTTTTTCTTGGGGAGATCAAAGGCTAAAAACAATATTGTGTCTCTCCGAATCTGAGGAAATATTTTCTTTTAGTCTGCTCCTGGTAAACTCATCGAGGCTTCATTACGAGGAGTTGAGAAATACTTCCATGAAAGTGTAATATGACAGAGTGTCCTGTTGAAAGTCACCAGACATTCTGGATTACCTCCATCTGGCCAGTTCTAAACTACCAAAGAAATTGGAGATTATAACAGACAGATAGTAGGTGTCCTACCAAAAAAAAACTTTACAGACGAGAAGAGTTTGCAGCCAATTTGAGAACAAAGTGAAAAGCAAGCTGGTGCTTAGCAATGTCGTCATGGCCTTGTTCACGCCTCGGTCGGCTTTGCTTTTCCTTATTGATGACAGCGGCCTTTTCCTCCAAATACCCCAAAGCACATTCCAGGGCTGACTCTGTGCTCCCTCTCAGGAGGTCCATGTTGTTCCAGCTGTTTGGCGAGGTCACGACTCGGCAGCGGCCATTCAGGTGCCACGAGCTGCTCGACTTTGTCTTTGCTTGTTTCGGCGATCGGGATGCTTTTGAGCCAGGATGGAAAGATGGCGGATACTCGCTTCCTAGTCATCACCTTTCACTTGCTATTCTGCCGCGCAGAATGACACATGGCTGTGTCTGTGTGTCTTTAGGGTGGCATTTGCAGAAAAGGAGAAACTATTATGAAAAATCCTACCAGTTATTTTTTCAGTTGCAACCAGCAACTCTATGACCCAAGCGTGACAAGTGGTACCAGAGCACAGATTCATTTGGGTTTTTCAAGAAACATAAAATTTATTCGTAAACAGCATGCTAAAGCATAAAGAATAAAGTAGAGGATGTCTGGGGGAAGATAGACAAGGCAGTGAACCAAAGGACAGCTGCTGTGCAGGCTTTTAAATGTTCAAAGCACCGCGCGAGATGCAGATCACGCGGCACGGCAGCAGCAGCAAGCCTGCAGCTGATCTAGCAAAGAGGAGATAAAAACTGTATTTGTTTCCCATTGAATCACCATTTAAGAGGGGGTTTCGGAGGAGCGACCGCGTCTCCTTGAGGTGCGTTGAGCCCCCCTCTTCACACAGGGTTATTCAATGGGCAGGGGTTTGGTTCACCCTCAACTCAGAAAAGTGGATGAGGTGCTTGCTTACCCACGTCCGGAGACACAGAAACAGGTTCGTGCATTTCTGGGGCTTGCCGGTTATTATAGGAGATTCATCCCTGATTTTGCAAATAGGGCCGCTCCTCTTTCTGATCTTACGAGAGGCAGGAAGAACCGCCCTGTTATCTGGATGGATGATTGTGAACAATCCTTCTGTGATTTGAAAACCGCTTTGTCTTTTTACCCGGTTTTGCAGAATCCAGACTTCTCTAAAGATTTTGTTCTGCAAACGTGCGTCTGGTATCGGTGATGTCCTGTCTCAGGTTTTTGATAGGTGAAGAGCACCCAATCACATATTTAAATAGGAAATTGCTTCCTCCGGAGTACAATTATTTGACAATTGAGAAGTAATGTTTGGCAATTAACTGGGCTGTGGATGCACTCCGTTATTATTTATGGGGTCGTAATTTTACCTTGATGACCGATCACGCTCCTCTTCAATGGCTATACCGACAGAAAGATATGCAATCTTGGCTCACGAGATGGTTCTTGAGCTTGCAACCATATAATTTTAGTGTCCATCATCGACCCGGCTCTGCACACATTAATGCGGATGTCCTGGCTTGTCGGAGCCTAGTTTGGAGAGTCGCTTAATTCACAAAGATGTGAACAAAGCTGAGGATGGGGGTGAGCTGCTGCACAGCTTCAAACTTTTGGGTTCACATCCCGGCCCTGCATGGTTTGTATAGCTGGGTTCAGATGGGATAAAACCACTATGAAGAAGAGATGTCTGCACAGTCAGAAGTCTGACAGGTCAACTTAACCGATGGGCTTTCAACTTTAGACTGGCCGGCTGAGCCACTTCTCTTTCCGTAGTGCGTTGCCAGGTTCACCCACACTCTGGTCTTATAATGGCACCTTACTAGGTTGTATGGTTCTTTAATAAACCATCCATCCATCCATTCATTTTACAACCCGCTGAATCCGAACACAGGGTCACGGGCGTCTGCCGGAGCCAATCCCAGCCAACACAGGGCACAAGGTAGGAAACAATCCCGGGCAGGGTGCCAACCCACCATAGTTTAATAAACCAGTGCTGGACAAAGAAGCATTTTGCTCTGTGGAGGGTTCTTTGCACATGGACTTGCTTCTTTGGGCTTTGTAAAAGTTCCTAATGTTTTGACAAAATTGAAATCTTTAACAGGAGGCTTGCCTGGCAGGACACAAGAGATCAAGAAAACCCAAACTCAGCTGGTGTTACTGAATGCAGCAAAGAGTCCTGTGAAAATCAGGGACCAATTTGTTTTTCACAAATCTGTTATCATCTATTCATGCTTTATCTATTCAAGACACAGTAATACCCAGCACGTTGTAGGAATAAAATAAAATATATTTATTTCTCCACAATCACTTTTCCAGAAATCAGCCACAATTCTACAATAAATACACAATTCTTCCCTCTCCCACCCTCCGCTGAGTGTTGCCCGCTGCCTCCCAACTCTGACTGTCTGATGTGAGGCAGTGAGCTCCTTTAATGCCAGACCTGGGAGTGCTTCGGGTGCTATGCCATGTCTTCCAGAAAGGGAGGTCCATAGGTACAAAGGGACCCTGACAGCGCTGCATTTCCAGACTCCCAAGCACCCTCATGGGTGTCCCGACTGAGTTGCCATAAGAGGCAGAAGGAACAGCTCCTGACTCTCGGCTTCTGCTGGTCCATCTGTTATATCATACCGACTGGGCACAAAGATGTTTTTCCGTCCCACCAGCCGATTTGCATCTTGTTCCGCGCTGGCTTCCCACTCGGGTAATAAATCATCAACATAGTCCTGAAGGGAATCGGTAGTTATGAAGAGTATTTTAAGGAGAGTTATGAAGGAAATTAGTGCAATAGTTATGAAGGGAATTTTTTGAATAGTTATGAAAGCTATTGGCGGAGTAATTATATAGAAATCAGTAGTTTGTAGCGGTCCAGTGCTGCTCAGATTCACACCATTGATAGGACAGTGATTTATTTAAATAATTTTTTGGTGGGGATTCCAGGAACGCACCCAGACTTGGCCCGACCTGCACACACTCACAGACAAGAGACACGAATCAAACAAATGAGTGAGTAATATATTAAGAGGAAAATCAAATATAAACAACACAAATCAGACAACCCTTCCCCTTCAGTGATACAAATATTACAGACAACAATCAGCCCCAAACAATAAACGCTCACGACAAAGTCCTTAGCACAGTTCCAATGCAGCAGAAACAGATGAAATGGTATGCAGTAAAGATGATGATGACGATCCTGGGAACAGCTTACCATAAGAAATGAATTAAACAGTCCTACCAGTAGTCCTGAGCGGCGAGGGGTGAGATTTGTGGGAGCGCTCCCTCTGAAAACGCACAGCGACTAATCCACCACTATTCACATGACAGGCAGGCAAGAGGCAGCCCATTCATCCTTGCGAGAACCGACCCAGGGTATAAATGATTTCACCGGGGTTATGTTGGACAGAACATAGGGCTACACGGAAACACAAACTTCTCCTCTTGCTGCTTCACCGGCCCCTTTTCAAGTTTCCCGCTGGTCCTTCTTGTCCCCAACAGCCCCTGCACCCATTT
>NC_053169.1:21427524-21527524 GCF_016835505.1 Polypterus senegalus | reverse complement strand
AATGACAAACAGACTGCCCATAATACGAATTTTCTGTGGAATCCTACGTAAAAGAAAAAAGGATATCACTTTATAAGAGCATCGGAGATGATGGTAATAAAAAAAAAAAATCAAATTCTAGCTGCTGTAACAGTCATGTCAAGAAAAGGAGGAGAGGAGCCATGTTTTATTTTTTTGATAGCCAAAATATTTTCCATTTCAGACGCTATATCCATAGTACTAGGGTGTTGTACCGTGTTGGCCATTATGAATGTACAGAAAAGCCAAGCAAAATGACACCTTTTATTGGCTAACTATTGTAATCTTTTTAGTTAGACACTGTATCCACAAAGACACTTAATGTTAATCTAAATCTGATAAAAAGACATTTTCCTTACTTTTGATGGAGAAAGGAGTTGAGGCAGGTAAACACAAGAAGCGGCACCATGGCACAGAGTGTCATAACATTGCTGAATTTTGATTGCAGGTAGTTGAGACTGGTGCCATTAGTAGTGGTATTGGCTAACCCCTCAACCTGAGGAGTTGCCAGACGTTCGGTGAAATACTAAGAGAAATAAAAAAACAATTAAGTACAGTATTTGAATATTTATTATAATTCTTCGCCACTTAGGATACTTTTTTATGCAAGCACTGTCTGCCTTACAGACTATTATATCTAAATACAGCATGCTATTTTATTTTCAGACTTTAAAGAGCTAGAGTTACTTCTTGAGTTGAATGACTGCTTAATGATGAATTCCTCAAGCTGCTTTGATGACAGTTGAAGGTTCTACTTTTTATATAATTTGCTGAATACAGATGGACCAGCCAGTCAAAGTGTGGGATGCCCACCATTCTGATTTCGAATGAGCTTCTCTGGCATTAAGGGAACAAGTGTATGCAAGTACTGAGTACTTAAAATGACTGAAGCAACATTGGTACTATTAAGATCAATCTCCATCTGTACTGTTATGTGCCATGCAAGGAAAGGTGGAAACACCATATTTACTTTATCTGGGAGTTACTTGATCGAGTTCAGAGTCAATTGAATTATCACAGCAGTTAATCAATACAGGACAGAGAGCTAGTCCATTGTACAATACAATCATATATAGAGTCGCTAATTAACCAGTTAGGCATGTCTTCAGGATGTGGGAGAGAACAGAAATGGCACTTATGTGGACATTGTACAATCTCAGCACATGCAGTGACGGGGATTTGAACACACTTTATCCATCTAATCATCTTCCTTCTGCTGTATGTTATTTCTTCCTTTTAAAATAATAATGACTAGGTAACTAAAAAACTATTTAATTCTCTAACTAATGTTTTAATTTATGAAATGACCAAAAACCGCAGAGGTCCAGTGTTACCCCAAATACTCCCCCTCAGTTCTGGTTTGGAATGAACTGATATTGTGCAGTTCTGAATGTTACAGCTACAAAGTTGAAAAACCCTACTGGTTCAAACCCTCGTTAAGTAATCGTCTGTGGTGACTTTAATGTTGCTCATGTGGATTTTCTTTGGGCTTTTTATTTTTCCTCCCACATTCTTCATTTTGGTAGATTTGTCCAAATGACAACTTTAAACTGACCTGATGCTATTAAGTGTGCTTTGTCCATAGTTCTGGTCCAGCTTAAATTTGATTAAGTGGATTCAAGTAATGACAACAAAAGAGCAGAGAAAAATAAAGAGCCTAAAGAATAATTGCACATTTATTGTTACTTGAACTGGTGTCTGCATTATTAGGCAGATCTAAAGAAATATGACGGGAAAAATGTTGCCCATCATTTCAGTTAATTTATATCTGTTTATTAAACTGAAAACTAATTTTCAGTTAAACAGCATGCCAAAGTAGATTATTCAACTAAGCTAGAGGTCTACATAAAGCTGGATTTGATTATTAAAATATTTGGAACAAAACAAAGGAAACACATTGGCAAGAGAAGGGGACAGCAATCGGCCAATGTGGACAAAGTAGGAGAGAGGGGGCAGTAAGTCATATAATTTCCGTTCGTTGCCTGTAAAGGTGAGACTCTCTAGGGGTAAACAGGGGCTGGTTAGAAAGGGAAAGGATTTAGAAGGATTCTGACAGAGAGCTGGAGAGCATCCAGTGTAGGCCATGCAGGGCCTGCCTTAGTGCAGTACTTAGAACAGAGGGCACGCTGCCCCACAAATGTTAAAGCTTCTTAATCCTTTCAGTTTTTATAGATGTAATGGTCCAAACAGCTGGCATAGAGATTCTGTAGGGGAGGACTTGAGCACAGAAGTGATTACAGTGTTTTTGAGTTAAGTCCAAGGAAAACTTACATAAATAGCTTGTGCTTGTGGGCACTTATGGTTGGAGTATACAAACTTTTGGGTGGGGTTGGTGGTGTGTGAAGTAAAAGCTCGAAGGTTATGAAGGTGTGGTAAGAAAACTGTAAACCGACAACAGCAGGTAAAAATAAGTATTTTGTGAACTAATTTACAATAGACAGTCAAGTAGAGGTGGCACAGTGGCGCAGTGGTAGCGCTGCTGCCTCACAGTAAGGAGACCTGGGTTTGCTTCCTGGGTCCTCCCTGCTTGGAGTTTGCATATTCTCCCCGTGTCTGTCCAAAGATATGCAGGTTAGATGCATTGGCGATCCTAATTTGTCCCTGGTGTGTGTGCCCTACAGTGGGATTTGTTCCTGCCTCGTGCCTTGTGCTCGCTGAGATTGGCTCCAGCAGACCCCCGTGGCTCTGTGCTAGTATATTGCGGGTTGTAAAATGACTGACTGACTGACAGGCTAGTAGATTAGATCGTTTAATGTAGTGATGTCCAAAGCCCAACAATGACATAGCTCCAGTTGATAGCTAAACCTTTATTAATTCCCCCTTCAAGTTTTTAAAAGTAAACATATATATTTTTAAATGTATTACCATTTATTGCCATTTTAATATCGATGTCATGGTATTTACTGAAAGGTGCTAAATTACAGTATGTATCCTGTATACAGGTAAGTCTGCACACTGTAAATTCATCCATCCATCCATTTTCTAACCCGCCGAATCTGAATACAGGGTCACGGGGGTCTGCTGGAGCCAATCCCAGCCAACACAGGGCACAAGGCAGGAACCAATCCTGGGCAGGGTGCCAACCCACCGCAGACTGTAAATTCATTTTAGCTTCAATGTCAGTTTTTGAAGCACACACACACACACACACACACACACACATACACACAAAAGATTCTGGTTAAGTTTACCATGGTGGCAGTCATGAAGAAATTCCATGGCAGCAGTGTTCCTAATCCAAGAATAAAGAAAATGAGCCAGACAGCTTTGTATCTGTAATGAGGAAAACAGATTGTTAATGAATGCCTCACTCAACCCATCAAGGCAAAATAATTGAGCATTCGGTAAAGAAGTCTTGTTAATCAAATCGACAACTAAATAACAATTTTGGACATGTTTGGTAATATTTTATTAATTGTATGCCTTAGAAGTACAAACAATGCCTAATGTCATTAGAAATTGTAATAGGCAAGTTTGCTTGAATATGCTTGCCAAAATTTAGCAAATTTGGTGTATGCCTCATTTGACTAAGGGCAAGCTTCCAGGTCATTAAGACAGAGTGACCAATTACCGTATAATTCTTCTGAATAGCTGAGATGCACAACATAATACAAGGTCAAGGAGAAAAGAGAAGAAAAGAGGACTGCAGTTGCTAAATGGTTGTGATACTGCCTAGGCTCGCTGAAACCTCCAAAATGAAAAGTTACAAGCTGTTAGTGGGCTACATACAAGATAAATCGATGTATAGAGTTGTTAATCTGGGGATTAGTAACAATATGTAACCACAAGTAACCATCATTAAAAACAAAAATACATTTAATAAGACTGCACCCTGCAAAGCTCTTCTGTTGTCATGCCAGTACCTGCCTTGCCCATATTCTAGCCTCTTTTTATTGTGCCTCATTTTTCCAAAGAATTTGATTCAACACCATTCAGCAAAAAAAAGGAAGGGTGTCAAAGAAGTAGTTACCATGAAAAATGGATCCAGTAGCTATCTGTGAAATTGAGACTTTTGATAAAGAGCTCAAACCTCATTCTTCAGTTTGGCGTTTGGAGTAGGACAGGGTTTAGTCCAATGAATCTACAGTGCCTTGCAAAAGCATACCTTTTCAGTACTTTCAAATGTTGCTGGACTAAAAATGATAATTATACACCTTCTTTCAATCTCTTTTATTGTAAATTTAAACAAGCAAGACATAAATTTAAGGGACAAAATGGACCATTAAATATCTGAGGTATGCTTATTGTATTTAGTGTTTAGGACCCATTGTAGGTGTAGGAGTGATAAGAATTTTGGGTTTGAACATCCCCAAAATATATTTTATGACAATTATAACTGATTGATCATAGCTGGTGTAGTTAAGTCATTAAATAAAAAATACACAAACAGAATCCTCAACTTAGAAAACACTCTATATCCAGAGAACACCTCACACGTCCAGGGTTAGGACTTACGCAAGTTTTTATTCCTTGATAAGCAGTCCCTGAAAATTGTGCATTATTGTGCTCCACCAGTTTTTCTCCAATCCAGTAATGAAATTATCCCAACAGCATGCCACTATTGCAAGTAGTGCTGGGCGATATGGAAAAATCATATATCACGATATGGATTATTTTATATCACAATAACGATATATATCACGATATACCACCCACAATAAAGTACGTTTCCAGTTATTCTCTGAAAAGTTTGACAAAAATATCATTGCATACTTTTTTTTGCAACTTTATTTTGAAGTGACATTTAACTGAACTGTCACAAAACCACAAGATGGAGTTTCTTTGCGAAAAAGTTCATTTTTATTCTTGATTATCACTTATATAAAGGGTAGAGTATGCATTGCATAGCGACAAGACATTATCATTCATTTGTCATAGCCTATTTAATGCAATATT
Source organism: Polypterus senegalus (assembly GCF_016835505.1). Classification (NCBI taxonomy): domain Eukaryota; kingdom Metazoa; phylum Chordata; class Cladistia; order Polypteriformes; family Polypteridae; genus Polypterus; species Polypterus senegalus. The sequence goes on along the minus strand of NC_053169.1, from coordinate 21,522,610 downwards.
TTCTTTAGTAATTGATAAAATTAGGTTAGAAACGATAGAAACGATAGAAGAGAAATAGGACGATAGACACTTTTCTATCGTACCCCACGATATATATCGTCATATTGCCCAGCACCAATTGCAAGTATACTTCACTGTAACTTCAGCAGTTCATGGAGTATGTGCAGTGTTGTCATTGTGCCACAAGCAGCACTTTAAATTTCACTCTCAGCCACTGAACAATGGAGGTCGTTCAAAATGATCAGAGACCCTTTCAAAGTTGTAGTCAAAAGTCACCTTTTGGGTCCGGGGCTCTTTCCTTTCTAAGCAGTATTTAGAGGGAGAGTTGCAGTATCCACTTCTTGATTTTTTACTGTCCGCCAAAGGGAGATCAGATACCCTGATGTGTAAGTACTCTTCAGATATTTCTTCCGTTCATTTTTCAAAATGATTTTTTAATGAATTTGATTACATTTAAATTGTTTTACTTTTTAGCAAGTCTCCATTGTACCTTGTGTCAATAATAACAGCAGACAACAAGCCTCTCTGAGTGGGTTTACAAAAAAAAAAGAATTTGCTTGAGAGCAAAGCCAGTTATGCACAAATTCAACTGCCTCACCATTACCTACAAAAGAACGCCTGATGCATAGGTTAACAAGATTTCCCTTATTGGTACAATACTGCCAGTAAGGACGACGACTCTGTGACTGATATTGTTAGCCACCCAGAAAACTTTCCATTCGTCATACTTGTCTAACCAGTCTTTAAACATTTGGCTGTGGAGCCAGTGGATTTCAACTACTTTAACACCTTATGCCCACAAACAATTCTCAAAACCTTTCTACACTCGTCTTTTTTTCCTTGGTGCAAATGGACAGATGCAAAGCCATATACAGTATATGGTTCAGTAACAACTAATACACTGACTGCAAGGTGAATAGCAGTAAAGTCACCAGACTAAGGGATATGACGTTGTGAATTCTCAGCAAGTCATCTTATGCAATTGACTTGGAAAAACAGAAGTGTTTCTTGTAGTGTTGCTTATTTTTTTGCCAATTTAAGCATGTTCCTCACTCTTTTTCTTACTTGACATCCTTGTAACTTCCTTTAAGCTTCATTCTCATACCTTTCATTAGATTTACTGTGTCACCAACAATTCATAAACACGCTGGAGTTTTTATTAACAAAATGTGATGGATGGGCTGAATACTTGGCTATATGAAAACTGATTTCCCTATATTGACTTTAAGTGACTGGCAGACAAATACTTAATATTGTTTTAAAATCAAGCTTCTTGAAGGTGTGAATTTGTATTAAACATAAAGAGTAGAACAAGATGCATAAATATTATTTGTAACCCAGCAACATTTGAAGATATTTAAAAGGTCTTTCCCAAAGAAAAGTAGGTCACAGCCTCTCTACTAAGAAATGCACTATATACAAATACATTGAATGGAATTGTATCACTATAATATCTAATATTAATCTTTAAAGATCTCAACTTATGTAATTTAATATAGAATCAAACTGACTGATCAATCAACTGCCTGGCTACGGGAATCTACTCCATGCCCTTGAGACCGTTCTGGTTGACACAGCAAACTTTCTGGCAATGGCACGTATTGATGTGCCATCCTGGAGAAGTTGGACTATCTGTGCAACCTCTGTAAGGTCCAGGTACTGCTTCATGCTACCAGTAGTGACACTGACCGTAGCCAAATGCACAACGAGTGACAAAACAGATGAGGAGGGAAAAATGTCAGTGGCCTCCACCTGTTAAACCATTCCTGTTTTGGGGGTCGCCTCATTGTTGCCCCTCTAGTGCACCTGTTGTTAATTTCATTATCACCAAAGCAGCTGAAACTGATTAACAAGCCACTCTGCTACATAACTGACCAGATCAGTAGCCCAAAAGTGTCATTGACTTGATGTTGTACTCTGATTAATAAGTGTTCCTTTAATTTTTTTGAGCAGAATCTGTTATGCCAAATAATGTAAATGTAACTGTAATGGACAAGCACTCAGTGTTAAAGAGTTGATGTTTAGCATGACCCATTTCTGGACACAACAAGCTGGACCAGCTCTGTTTGAAAGACAATGCCTTTAAATGAAAACTTGCGGTATAAGTGAGCAGATCTGACTATTTTACTGCCACCTATAAGTCTGTGGTTGACAGCAGCACCTCTCTTATTCAAGCCAGTATCTGTAATATGTGTTTTTCATATTTTTTTCTTGAAATTCTGTAACTAGGAATTTCCCTACAATTTTCACTATGTGTATAATTGAAAATGAGAAATAAAATTTGATGTCCAATCAGTGGCGTAGGTAGGGGCAGATGGAGGGGGCGGTCCGCCCCGGGCGGCACATTTTTGGAGGCGGCATTATTGGCTAAAAGGCTCAGTACAACTCATGTGTAAGCAGCAGGGTTCGGAAAAATGTCACTCATGAATGAAAAAAGTAAAATTCTCTGATTTTTATCCACAAATGCTTCAAAAATTATTTTCAGACTGCCCTTCTGTGATGGCATTAGACACAGCAGTTGAAGTTTATGTGGCAATAACAAAAACAAAAAAATACATTACACCGATAATAATTTCTAGGAAGATAAACAACTAATTTACAATTTATAATTTTGTTTTTCTATCAATCTGAATGCGTTCTTGCTCTGCGCAGAAAACATCCCCACGTATCACTTGTACACTACACTGGTTCTGGTTTTTGCAGCGTAATTATATTACACAAATAATCAGAACACAGCTTATCAGTGCGTCTATACTATATTCTTGTCTAGTTGATGCTTATAAATAATTATATGTGAAAAATTACATACATTTTGTACATTACAAAAATTAAATTGCTGTTTCTCTATATATGAATAAATCTATGCAAAATGTATCTTTATTTTTCTCTATACGTCATTTTCATTTTCAATTTAAATAGGTTAACATATTCAGATGGGTGGCACAGTGGCGCAGTGGTAGTGCTGCTGCCTCACAGTAAGGAGACCTGGGTTCGCTTCCCGGGTCCTTCCTGCATGGAGTTTGCATGTTCTGCCCATGTCTGCGTGGGTTTCCTCCCACAGTCCAAAGACATGCAGGTTAGGTGCACTGCAGATCCTAAATTGTCCCTAGTGTGTGCTTGGTGTGTGGATGTGTGCCCTGCCTGGGGTTTGTTTCCTGCCTTGCGCCCTGAGTTGGCTGGGATTGTCTTCAGTAGACCCCGGTGACCCTGTAGTTAGGATATGGTGGGTTGGATAATGGATGGATGGTGGATATTCAGATATGCTGGAGGGCAGCAAATTTGAAGCACCGCCCCGCCCCGCCCCGCCCCGAGCGACCTTGAACTCGAGCTACGCCACTTTGTCCAATGCTTAGCATGGGGTTTTCTCCGAGTGCTCTGATTTTTCTTGTTCATCCTGAAGGCGAGATTAATTATAGGTACATGTGGTTGTATGCATTATTATTATTGCCTTGCCTTGCTGAAGTAGGCTCCAGCACCCAAAAAAAGCATGAACTAACTGAAGCAGGTTTACATACTGTACACTGGTGGAACAATCTAGCAGAATCAGAACAGCCTGGACGGGCAATGAAGAGTCAACTGTATAATAAAATAACCCCCAGGGACAGGTGATCCTAAAAGCAACCACTGGCTGGGTTTCACAAATTGCTCTATGGAGAGGTTCCCAGAAAATATAAGCAAATCATCTGGTTGCAATTTAACTGTTTAGCGGCAAACATGAGGATCATGTCTACTTGTTTCTTTATTTCAATGTCTAGCCCTAAAATAACAGTAGCCTACTAGCCCACATACCCAAGACATTTTATGTATTCAAAAGCTGCAAACACCTAAACATTTAAAGAACCTGCCTAGCTTAATGTATGAGTTTCAGGGAGCTGGAGTCTATTCCGGCAACATCAAATGCAAGAAAAAAAAATCCTAAATAGAACCTTCCAGGGGCTGTGGAAAAAATAAGTGTAGAAAGGTCGTAGTTACCCACAGGTGACTTGCCCCATTTAATTCATATATTGTATGCTTAGTCTGCCGGCTGCTGAAATATGCTACATACACATTTATCATAAAACAAAACACAGCTGCTAGTCTGTAATGGAATATTCTGTGATCATTTAAGTGTAAGTGAAAACTTACTTGTCTTCTGGAGGTACTGTAGCTGTCATTTTGCAGCTTGGCTTCTATTCCTTTTTGCTATACAGTTGATAACCTGAAAGAAAGAAGACTGAATGTAATAAACATCATAGCTAATGGTGTTTCAACACTTTGTCAATGCTTAGAAATACACTTTTTAACATATTCAAATTGTCAATGTCACAATAAAGAAAATGCTCATTTTAGTCATTTGCAAAAACCTTATAATAAATTATACTATGTAACTGACATCATAGTTAATGATGTTTTCCTAATTTGTCAGCATTCAGTTAACACTTAGAAATAATTATATGCAGTATTTTAAGATATTCACACTATCAAAGCCACACCAATGGTGATGCTTCGCTTCATTTAAATTAGTTGAAAACAGTAGGGATATGGACCATCCGTATTTTTAATTAGATTCTGTGTTTTACAAATACACTGACATGGCAACATGCTGTATGTTTAAGGTCTCCATTAGAAACTGCTTACTGGAGCTTGAGCCCCAGCCCTCACACTATGAATTGGGCATATAATCAACCTTAATGGCTCCGCTAAAGAGGATGAGCTGTTCCTCAGGCAGCTGGCATTGTTCTTATCAATCTGCAACATGCTTGCACAGTGCTGTTCTTTCTCTTATTTAAATTTGCCATTTTCTGTTAGCAGAATCCAAAATTCTGGACACTTGCAACCAAGACCAAGTTCACCTATAGCACCTGCTGTGGCTCATCCATCGCTTGCAGAACAGGCCTTGGCTCTTGAGCTCTCGGCCTTACAGCCAACCAGGTAGTTGTCAACTGAATTAACTGATTGAAGCCACCTTATCTGTTGAGTTAATTAACATTTGTGATGCCTTGAAAATTGTTCTCTGTGGGGTGATGTCATCACAACACTATAAGAGGCCTAGATTGATTATTACAATATCAAAGCCTATTACAATAAGGCAGGCTCCAGTTAAGAAAATAAAACTATAACAATTCGGTCAAATGTCACAAATTCAGTTTATCGTGTTATATATATGTTGAGCCGCCCTCTTTAATGACAATGCTAACTGGATAATATAAATGTTACATAAAACTCTCAAATCCATTTCAGGGTTGTGGTGGGGGAAAGCAAAATCTTTACCAGAAACATTAGACATAAAACATAAACTGGACAGGGGAAATCACAGGACCAGCTCATGTATACGTCTATACTGAAACACAATATTCACAAAGATAACAGCCAGTCATGAGAACCAAGGAGACCAGTATCTCTGTCCACTACGCTACTCAATGTATCACTAAATTGTCAAAATCCATCCATCCATTTTATGTGCATGCTTCATTCACTGAAGGGTTGTAGAATTCACAGGCTTATTTATAAATAACGTGGCATAGCAAATCCCATATTTAACTAAATTATTTATTCAATTTTGTTTTTTTTTTTCTAAATGTTGCCTTTTATAATTCGTATGAAGTCATGTAATAAAAAAGTCAGCATTGCTACTGTATATGTAGCCATAATATAAATACAGGTATGCAACATATACAGTCAGCAATGTTTCTTAAATGCAAAAGCCCTGTACTGTCATAAACTTATGTAACAAAGCCCTGCACAGTTAATTAAAATTGATTAAATGCTTTCAGAGTCACGTGTGCTTTAACTTCTGCATGTAGCTGATGCCACAGGCACCGTGCACAGATATGTGAAACTTCTGTACCTTTTCAAAAAAACATTTGTGTTATTGATAAAATCATCTGCTTCGGTTTAGTACTTAATGTCTCTCTTTAATATGGTCCAAAACATACAACAGGATTGAATTACATTTCTTTTCATTTAAAGGTTGAATGCAGGTCATAAACATATCGTTTACAAACATATCGTTTACAAACATATCGTTTGTATGCACTCAGTCAGTTTTTATCATCTAAATCAACTGGGTCTTTGGCAAAAAAATGATGTATTACGCCAGCCCCCCCAACTCCACCCAATTTCCTAGCCTACGTAATACATGTCAGGTCCAGAAGAGTGTGGTACAGTTCTTTCACAGTTTGATTATACTAGCGACTGGGAGCCCGATCGAATCGGGCTACAAATTCTACGTTTGTGAAATCCATACTCTCTCTGCAAACAATTATTTGTTTTTTTTTAAGTCCTTGAAATGATTTTGTTATCATGGCACTGATTTGTGCTTAAAATAGACCTTTTTGGCCGATGTAATGAAGAGTTTCCTGTTTAAACGGGGCTGCGAGACGTGAACTCAGCTCTTCGGCGCACCTCATTTGTTTTTTTCCGGCAAACAAATTTTCAAAACAAACCGTATTTTACGACTCTAATCAGAGTCGGAGTAATAATTACACTCACCTAAAGGATTATTAGGAACACCATACTAATACGGTGTTTGACCCCCTTTCGCCTTCAGAACTGCCTTAATTCTACGTGGCATTGATTCAACAAGGTGCTGAAAGCATTCTTTAGAAATGTTGGCCCATATTGATAGGATAGCATCTGGCAGTTGATGGAGATTTGTGGGATGCACATCCAGGGCACGAAGCTCCCGTTCCACCACATCCCAAAGATGCTCTATTGGCTTGAGATCTGGTGACTGTGGGGGCCATTTTAGTACAGTGAACTCATTGTCATGTTCAAGAAACCAATTTGAAATGATTCGAGCTTTGTGACATGGTGCATTATCCTGCTGGAAGTAGCCATCAGAAGATGGGTACATGGTGGTCATGAAGAGATAGACATGGTCAGAAACAATGCTCAGGTAGCCCGTGGCATTTAAACGATGCCCAATTGGCACTAAGGGGCCTAAAGTGTGCCAAGAAAACATCCCCCACACCATTACACCACCACCACCAGCCTGCACAGTGGTAACAAGGCATGATGGATCCATGTTCTCATTCTGTTTACGCCAAATTCTGACTCTACCATTTGAATGTCTCAACAGAAATCGAGACTCATCAGACCAGGCCACATTTTTTCAGTCTTCAACTGTCCAATTTTGGTGAGCTCGTGCAAATTGTAGCCTCTTTTTCCTATTTGTAGTGGAAATGAATGATACCCGGTGGGGTCTTCTGCTGTTGTAGCCCATCCGCCTCAAGGTTGTGCGTGTTGTGGCTTCACAAATGCTTTGCTGCATACCTCGGTTGTAACGAGTGGTTATTTCAGTCAAAGTTGCTCTTCTATCAGCTTGACTCAGTCGGCCCATTCTCCTCTGACCTCTAGCATCAACAAGGCATTTTCGCCCACAGGACAGCCACATACTGGATGTTTTCTTTGTAAACCATAGAAATGGTTGTGCGTGAAAATCCCAGTAACTGAGCAGATTGTGAAATACTCAGACTGGCCCATCTGGCACCAACAATCCATGCCACGCTCAAAATTGCTTAAATCACCTTTCTTTCCCATTCTGACATTCAGTTTGGAGTTCAGGAGATTGTCTTGACCAGGACCACACCCCCAAATGCATTGAAGCAACTGCCATGTGATTGGTTGATTAGATAATTGCATTAATGAGAAATTGAACAGGTGTTCCTAATAATCCTTTAGGTGAGTGTATGTTGACGTGGTCATTTTAGATCTGTGCTAAAATTTAAACAATGACCGTTGTTAATACCCAGCAGTCATTACTCAGTTTGCCTATAGATGTCAGAAGGACAGATGCCAAAACTGAACTGCCCAATGATAGATTTCCGACGTACCAAGCAAATAACAATACGTTCTAAATTATTTAAGGTTTCGGAGCTGTCGAAGGGTTTAAGTCAGTCGACGATGTTAGTCCTGGAAAGTACGCCCCACCAAACCAACGTTCCAAAAACCAACCTTACTTACTGTTATCTGCTCAAACCAACACCGACTTACTATACTCGGCCATCCAGTGGCGTCACTGAAGCATTCGAACATTCTTAGCCAATCATGCAATACTGCGTCCGCGTTTGCCACGTTATGTTCTAACTACAGAAGCAGAGTCCCATTGCATTGTTCTATCTTGCATTGAGACGAGGTATTGACATGAACACTCTACATACGGGGTATTGATGTGAACACCATACATATGGATAGTATCAAGTTATATATAAGGATAGTGCATAGTGCTTCTGTTAAGTGAACATTTACATTTAAAAGAGCCAAGTGACAAAATGTTTAATTTGATAGCTATTTTTTTATAAATCCTAACACAATTTTTTCCAGTTAAACTCATTTAGTGGGTAACGCTTTGCATTTATTTCTTAGCCTGACAAGTTAAAGCTGTTCAAGGCTGGGTGCCCCCTAATGGCTAATGTATTGTACCACAAAGTCTGGTTCAAATGCCACTACAAAAACTACCAGTGCTGTAGTTGTAAAAATACCAGAAACAATTAGAACCATACTGTTATTTTTAGGCACTAAATAAATAAGTGTAAGAGTCCCTTTATGGTGCTTCTTACTCAAGGGCAGTGTAGCTTTATACTTACAAGGGAATAAAATTGTAATATTTAGAAGTGTTCGTAAGTAAATGCACTGCTACTCAAAGAGAAGAACTGGTAGTCTAACAGCCCAGATTAGATTTTAGAAGTTTGCACTCTTGAACTGGTGTTCTAATGCCTAAGGTGTTGTATTATAATCAAGATTTCCACTTCAAAACCAGCCACTGAATCACGGCATGACCCTAAGTGAGTAATACAGTACTCACACTGGAAATATAGAAATAAAAATAATAACAAAGATGGTGTTCTCTGCAAAAGTGCTATTGAGCGACATCAGAGGTAATTTGAATAAAAGCACTAAATGAATAAATTAATGCAATACAAATATATAATATAAACAGTATACAAGCAAGTGAGACTTCTTAATTAACTAATTACAAAAGTAGGAACAACTTGAAGTACATTGCTGTCACAATTTTGTCATTTAGTGATGCTTTAAAGTTCGAGCTTATTGGGTTTCAATCCCACGTTTTTGGATTTATGAAGTTTGCACATTCTCCCTATGTCTGTATTGTTTTTGTTTTCTGTATTTGAATCCGCCAGCTTCTTCTTCCCCTCAAGGCATTGCTGCTTTAATTATTTAGTGACTATAAACTGACCCTGTGTCTGTGTGTGCACGGAAATGTAGTGGTGACAACATCTGGATCTGCTTCCTGTCTTTTGCCCAATGCTACTGAGATAGGTCCTAGCCCATGCATCACTGAACTAGATTATGTACGAATATTTTTAAAAAGGATATATGCCTGGAAAAATCTGCCTCTAATTTTTTGAAAATTTTACAGCTGAATCCCAATATTTAGAGCAAATGTAATGAGACCTCAAGGGGCAAAATTTCTTAAGAAATGTATCAATTTCTTCATTGTAACACTTTATTCCAAACTTTATAACAAAATTGCTGTGTATTATTTCCAGTTGTTGAAAGAAAGCCACGCTTCCCAATGGACACACTTGGCAAAGGAGATGTGACAAACATGAGCTGGAAACTAGAATAGGATGATGATGTATACTCAGAAAATCCCCATTACTCTGTAATGCAACGGCACACCATTTAGGTATGACTTCAGGTTTGTGCCCAGTGCCATCAAGACTCCAGGTCCTTGTGACCCTGCATTAAATAAGTGGGTGGAAAAACTGGACAGATGTTGAATATCTAAAATAACTAGGGGGCTTTGCCCCCTGCTCGCTTCACTTGCCAACCTCCCAGCCTGCGCTACATGCCAGCCACTTGCGTATGTGGATTTCACTTTCACCTAACAACAAATCTTTTAATTCTCGCGGATACGCCTCTTCTTGGGAAGAAACACTACTTTTCCCTGATGGCAACACGAATTAGATGATCTACAAGTCTCCGACTTAAAGTTTAAATCTGAACAATATATACATACTTCTGTCATATCACCTATGTCCATATATTCGATCATATATTTTGCTGTTCCGTTATTTCACCAAGTAAAAATTTCCGTTTGTTTGCGCTAATGTGATCTTTACTATCATTTTTTTTGATACTTTCATATTTTAGTACTTTCATTATCTCTAATCAATGTTTTTGAACCTCTTTACGATGTTCTACTTTGTCATCTACTTTTTGTCTTCCATTTCCAGCCCTGGGCGTAGTTAAATGTCTTGGCACAAAGTCTCATCTCGAGGGACATGAAATTATCTCTCTGAAAAAGTCACATCTCGTCCCAGGCTAAAAGGTCTTGTTTAGTCCCAGGATTTTTATATATAATAAAGAGATAATAGTGTTACTCTGTTACTTTATTTTGAGCCACTGTACATTAGTTACAAGAACAGACAATCAAATTACAAGAGATAATAGATGAGTTTTTAAGGGTGATCTGAATGAATCCATTGATGGATTTCCACAAAACCAACCAACATTTTGCACCACAGAGTAGGAGCAATAAACACTAAACAAGCATTTAAAAAGAGTGGCACAACAAGTCAGTGGATCTTATCATTCTGGTTGGTTGACAAATGGGCAACGATGACAGGAGCGATATGTTGAAATTAATGGATTTGTTAGTGACCAGCAGAGTTTTACACGTTACATTACTTACCTCCTTTGCGAAGATCAATGTCTCCACAACCTCTTGCAGCCCATCGCATGCTAATGAACTCCTCTATAATAATTACTGTGTTTGTTAGCCAAGTCCATATAATTGGGAATGGCTTTAGAGGAGTTAGCCTCTGATGCTCAGGAAAGTGTACAGGTCTAATGTGACAGACCTTGGCACAGCAATGCAATGCTTTTTCTTTGGCTAAAATTGCCAGTAATTAAAATCAAATCCTCTTTTCCTTTGCAAGGCACAAAACCCAAGTACATTTTGATAACTTTCATTTGAAATTTTCAATATAGACTCAAATAAGACAAGTATTATAATGAATCACTCATTCACACCTAGTGCACACCTTCTTTTCTTTACTATCAACTTGCACACATCTGTCACCTCTGAGACCTGCACTGCCCCCAATATAGCGAACCCCTATAGCTACAGGGGTGTTGCTCTACCACTCTTCATCATCTTCAGCACTTCAACAACATTTATCCAAGGATAAAAGTGTACATGCACACATGAGGAAACTATGTTAGCCTAAAATTAATTGTGCCACATTAATCTGTAAATTCAACATGGCAAGATACCTCATAAGTAGAATCGCAAATCTATCAACAAAATTTCGCCGTCTGTATGTAAAAGATTAAGCAAGACTTGCATAGATGGTCAACCCTTCATCTCACTTCAGTCAGTCAGTCAGTATCCAACCCGCTATATCCTAACACAGGGTCACGGGGGTCTGCTGGAGCAAATCCCAGTCAACACAGGGAGCAAGGCAGGAACAAATCTTGGGCAGGATGCCAGCCCACCGCAGGGCACATGCGCACACACACACACACATCGCCAATGCACCTAACCTGCATGTCTTTGGGCTGTGGGAGGAAACTGGAGCACCTGGAGGAAACCCACGCAGACCATGCAAACTCCACGCAGGGAGGACCCGGGAAGCGAACCCAAATATCCTTACTGCGAGGCAGCAGCACTACCACTGCGCCACTGTGCTGCCCCATCTCACTTTAGCTAGAAGAATTAACATTGTTAAGATGAATATCCTTCCTGAGCTTCTCATTTTATTTCAAAACATTCCAATATACATCAATAAATCATTTTTTAAGAAATTAGATTCAACCATAACCTAATTTATTTGGAACTCAAAACATCCATGTATCCAAAGAGCGACCCTACAAAGACCTAAGGCAGAAGGTGGCATGGCACTACCTAACTTTCAATTTTATTACTGGGCAGCAAACATACAAGCAATAAAAACCTTTACATGGACACAAATGGATGAACATACACAGGCGTGGTCCACAATAGAAATAAAATCCTGCAGTACGTCTTTATATTCCTTGCTTTGTACCCCAATAAATGCAAGTTATCACCAATATACTAAGAACCCAACTGTGCTTCACTCACTCAGAATATGGAACCAATGTAGGAAGCAGTTTAAGATAGAGAAGCTTTTATCTGTGGCACTTCGGCACGAGAACCACATTTTGCCACCCTCCCAAACATATGCAGTTTTTAATATCTAGAAAACATTTGGGATTAAATCACTTAAGAGATTTGTAAATAGACAATGTCTTTGCATCCTACGAACAATTACATTCCAAATTTAATTTTCCAGCAACACATTTCTTTAACTATCTTTAAATTAGAAACGTTGTTAAACAGAACCTGCCCGATTTTCCTCACCTCCCACCTCCCTCTATGCTGGAAAACTGATCAGTCTTGAGGACTCAGACAGCATTTCTGTAATATATAAAACCATTATACAGTCCCTCCCTTTCAAAGATCCAAGAGGACAGTTGGAAAAGGAAGGAGTGGAAGGTAGCAGTGCAGAGAATCCACTCGAGCTCCAAATGCACAAAGCATACAATTATTTAATTCAAAATTATATATCGAGCACATCTGTCTCGCTTAAAATTGTCCAAAATGTTTCCAGGGCAAAATCCAACCTGCAAACATTGCAATCAAGTTCCAGCCCCATTGGGCCACATGTTTTGGGCCTGCGCCAAATTAACAGCATTCTGGACCAAAATCTTTAAATGCCTATCAGACAGCCTTGGGGTCACACTCCCTCCTAACCCATTAACAGCTGTGTTTGGTGGGCTCACAGGTGGGCTTAAAGTGGAGAAGGACAAACAAGCTGTGATTGCCTTCACTACACTATTGGCACGTAGACTTGTTCTGCTCAACTGGAAGAATCCTAACTCTCCTATTCTCAGTCAGTGGGTAACTGATGTTTTATACTATTTGAAACTGAAAAAATCTAATTCTCACTTAGAGGATCTGTACCAACCTTTTCAAAACCTGACAGGATCTGATCAATAACATTTTAGAATAAGTTTTTAAAGCACTGAGGAAGCAGATTATCTCCCCTTTTTCTTCTTCTCCATTTATCTTTATTCACTTATTAATTCATCTATTTACTTTTTTTCACTAGCTTTAAGTTTTACTCTGCTGGCCTAGCTCTCTTTCTCAAGGGTGGGAGTTGATTTGTTTTCAATCCTATTTTTGTAAAAATTGATTTATTTGTATGGAATGTTCTGTGATTACAATAAAATCAATAAAATAAAAAAAGAATCACAAATAAAACAAAACAGCAGATGTTACAATTTATATTTCTCCTATAATGAGCTCAAAATGGACTCAAAATTATAACAAGTCTTAAGCAATAAATTATATTATCATCAATTTGTACTATCCAATTTGTATTAAAGAAAAACATTCACAGTTTAATTAGACAGTAATTTCATTTTATATTCAATTCTACTGACTATTTTAGAGTACTTCAGACTAGAGGAAAACAAACAACATGTCATATAATGCTAGACAGTTTGACAGTTGATGTCAGTCAGACAAGACCCCATTAACAATTCACTATGTCTAATATAAACTGCTTTTAAAAGTATAATATTGAAATGAAAAAGCTGCAAATGATACTTACAGAAGTCTCCTAAATTACGAAGTAAAGAAAAACAGCTTTAGCGTGCCTTAGACCTAGGGAGCGGGTGCCCCTTTCCAAGAATAGTTTGGCACCACCCTGCATGTTCTCTGTGATTAACATCTGCACTTATAAGGCACAAACAGCTGCTCACTGCAAATGAAGTCTACTTGGTTTATCTGCACCTTTTTGTATATGCTTATTTGTGTTGTTTGACTTACAGTATCTGTGTGAAAGGCATGCAGGGACAGACGCAAAGAAAAACAAACGTAAACTAAACTAAAAAAAAAAAACCACAAACAAGAAATAGCATGCTAAAATTAAGAACATAATTTTTCATTACTGCAAACTGGGTATATTTAACAAAATTGCTAATAGAAAATCAAGACAAATATGACAAATATAAAGGCATGTCTTTAGTTTGTTCATATTTTAATCCCCTTTATCCACTCCTAGGGAATGATGGCCTGTTCCACCAACGGAGACCATAAGACAGACATCAGCACCCTGGGCAATTGCCAGTGCATTGCAGAGAGCACTGAAAGAATTATCCACCCTCATTCTCACCCAGTCAATATTTACTAAACCAGCATGTCTTCAAGGATGCAGGAGGAAATAAGGAGTACCCAAAGGAAAAACTGTCAGAGACACAGGGAGAACATCCCAACGCCACACTAGCAGTGTCTTCACCATGACCTCAATACAGTCCCCTGGACCTACGAGGGAGGGACAATATCTACTTCTCTACTGTGTGGCTCTGTAAGTAATGTATTTTATAAAAAAATATATATATTACAAAAAAATGTCAGGATGGTGCCATAGCGGTGAGCATTGCCAATTTCTGCAATAAGTTTTTCTAATACTGTAATCTCCACAATCTCTACACAATAATGGGAGCTTCTGCTATGGCCTCCAGTTTCGTCTATCTGTACACAGTCATTCTGTCACACTGACTGATTATGGTGTAAGCTGTGTGTGTCCTGAGGTGCAAATCCAACGTGGGTTCTTGCCTAGCACTTATTGATGCTGGATTGGCTTTACCTCACTTATACCCTGACCATGGGTCAAAAATGAAAAGATGGCTATTTAAACCTATCAAGCAAAATTGTTGTTATCCAAAAGAATGCTTCTGCCAGTGTTTAAGTTTTTAATGCATTGTATAAAATGACTGCAAACACTTAACTGGCAATCATGCGACCAACATGTCCTTCACACTTGTCTCCGTGTTTAATTTACATTCTGCATTTGCTTTAATGGTTTATTAGTTTTTCAAAGACAACTGGCAGGCAAAGTGATCACAAGCAGTGTTTACTTTACTGTATATTGGGTTCTTCACATGCAACTACCATCCCCAAGGTGCTTACCTTCTTCATATAAAAAAGATAAAGCAATGCTTGAGAAAGTCCAGAGAAGATGTGATTACACTGATTCTAGGACTGCTCAGGCATGAGTTACAAGGAATACAAGCAAAGACTGAAGAAGTCGATTCATTTCAGTTGAACTAAGTGGATGTTAAGAGCAGACATGACAAAAATGTTTAGAATTTATGACGGGAATGCCAGCTAATACTCTACGATTAGCTCTTCAACTTCACCAGGGAGATAGACAAGGAAGCTGCTTAACAGTAAATCTCATACAAACATTAATTTCTTCTTCACATAGAACAAAACATCCGATATGTTACCAAACAGTACACTAGATAGTAGTACTTTGGACATATTCAACTCAACTTGATGGTATTTTACAGAGGTTAGGTGACATGTTATTTTGGGCTGAGTGGCCTTTTCTTATCCAAAGTATTCCTATGTGCTTTATAAAGGAAAAAAAAAGTTAAAAAGCCAGTGGGATGATCAGCCGAGATGAACCCTGTAACCTTATCTGGCTGGGTGGACAAAATAATGGATGGTCAGACGTAAGGTGTAAGGCCATGCCAATATGACAACATGGAAGAACGAATGGATGGCAGGGTTTGATAGAAGACCCTTTCCTGGACTGGAGGCCAGAGCAGCAGATGGACATGGGAATGTAGCCTTCCAATAGCCCCGGTGTTCTGGATGGCAACATTCCTAGGATGGTGTACTCATGCACACAACCACAGGGCATGCTGGTAACTGTAGTCCCATGGGGCAACACTTCTGCATTCCATAGGTTCAACCAGGTAATTTGAAGTGAATATCTGTCCCTACTTTTTGGGGCTTCCGCCTAATTACGTGCTTCCTCCGTGTAAAATCCTGACATTGGAAGTACTCTTAGTCGGGTCCGGCATAAAGGGAACTGCCTCACATTATTCGGGGAATCAAAGTCAGGAGGATAATGACAAAACTTGTCTGAAGGAATGAGGGGAGGTGAAAGGGAAAGGAGCTACGTTGCTTGAATTATTGCCAAGGAAAAAACCTGTACAATGTATTATACACTCACCTAAAGGATTATTAGGAACACCTGTTCAATTTGTCATTAATGCAATTATCTAATCAACCAATCACATGGCAGTTGCTTCAATGCATTTAGGGGTGTGGTCCTGGTCAAGACAATCTCCTGAACTCAAAACTGAATGTCAGAATGGGAAAGAAAGGTGATTTAAGCAATTTTGAGCGTGGCATGGTTGTTGGTGCCAGACGGGCCGGTCTGAGTATTTCACAATCTGCTCAGTTACTGGGATTTTCACGCACAACCATTTCTAGGGTTTACAAAGAATGGTGTGAAAAGGGAAAAAATCCAGTATGCGGCAGTCCTGTGGGCGAAAATGCCTTGTTGATGCTAGAGGTCAGAGGAGAATGGGCCGACTGATTCAAGCTGAAAGAAGAGCAACTTTGACTGAAATAACCACTCGTTACAACCGAGGTATGCAGCAAAGCATTTGTGAAGCCACAACACGCACAACCTTGAGGCGGATGGGCTACAACAGCAGAAGATCCCACCGGGTACCACTCATCTCCACTACAAATAGGAAAAAGAGGCTACAATTTGCACGAGCTCACCAAAATTGGACAGTTGAAGACTGGAGAAATGTGGCCTGGTCT
Organism: Polypterus senegalus; assembly: GCF_016835505.1. Lineage (NCBI taxonomy): Eukaryota > Metazoa > Chordata > Cladistia > Polypteriformes > Polypteridae > Polypterus > Polypterus senegalus. The sequence continues at coordinate 21,506,007 of NC_053169.1, read as the reverse complement.
GATGAGTCTCGATTTCTGTTGAGACATTCAAATGGTAGAGTCAGAATTTGGCGTAAACAGAATGAGAACATGGATCCATCATGCCTTGTTACCACTGTGCAGGCTGGTGGTGGTGGTGTAATGGTGTGGGGGATGTTTTCTTGGCACACTTTAGGCCCCTTAGTGCCAATTGGGCATCGTTTAAATGCCACGGGCTACCTGAGCATTGTTTCTGACCATGTCCATCCCTTCATGACCACCATGTACCCATCCTCTGATGGCTACTTCCAGCAGGATAATGCACCATGTCACAAAGCTCGAATCATTTCAAATTGGTTTCTTGAACATGACAATGAGTTCACTGTACTAAAATGGCCCCCACAGTCACCAGATCTCAACCCAATAGAGCATCTTTGGGATGTGGTGGAACGGGAGCTTCGTGCCCTGGATGTGCATCCCACAAATCTCCATCAACTGCAAGATGCTATCCTATCAATATGGTCCAACATTTCTAAAGAATGCTTTCAGCACCTTGTTGAATCAATGCCACGTAGAATTAAGGCAGTTCTGAAGGCGAAAGGGGGTCAAACACCGTATTAGTATGGTGGTCCTAATAATCCTTTAGGTGAGTGTATGTTAATAAAAAGGTCATTTTTGAACTCAAGACTGCAGTTGGTGCAATTGAGTCTGATATTCAGGAGACTGTGACTCCTTATACTGTACATTACAGCCAGATATTGAAACATAACATCTGATGATAATTTAAATATAAGCCAAGAATTCAAAAGTTTCTAATATTCAGCAGTGTCTTTCACATTGAACACATTTTAATTTTTAGTTAGAGGGTGATAAAATTCATTAAAATTTAAATGCCGCAATACACTGCAGAGCAATTGTGCTTTTGCCATCTGTATATTATAGATGTGACTTTAATCTACAGTATTTATTTTTAAAAAGGTTTATTTTCAAAGGAGATAAAAGTGAAGGGGATGGATCGGTTAAATAGAGTTTTGATTTTTGCACCTAATTACAAATAATTCTTTTTTCTGATTTAGTAATACAGTATGTTGTATTATTCAGTTTTAATTGCTTGCATTTCAGATTCCACTGGTTACACAATCAAAATAAAACAACAGTTTGTTACATTAACCAAAACTACTTGCAAACATTATTTTATCTTTTATATTACCTCTTTAAAGCATGTTTGTCACAAAATAAACCTAAAAACGTTCCCAGAATAGCCTTGGTTAAATGTTTTGGTTCAGATTTTATCGTTCAAATTCCATAAAGTTGGCTAATTTACTGAGTCAGCGTTTTTCTGTAGTTACAAAAATCTGATCAGACAGGAATAGGCAAAAGACCAAAAGTTTCCCATTCACTACTCCCCACATTCTCATGCATGAAATTATTGTTTAGAAGATTAACCTAACCAAACAAATTAGACTTTTGTTACCGTTATCTACTCGTTATTAAAATATTTTATTACCCTTTCTTCTTTAACATTTATTTTTGTAAGAGGGGATTTTTTTTTTCTGATTGTTCAGTAGAATTACAATGATCAGTGTGTTGCTCTGGTTTGTGAACCTAAGTGCTTTATAAACATACACATTTGGTTAATGAATCAACAAACTAACATTGTCATTTTTGGGCCAGCCAGAGCACAAGATACACACCGTGTCTGTGACTGTCTAGCAAATGCTCATCAGAAAATGAAATTGCTCTTTTTATATTCCACTTCTGTTCCCAACAATTAAATGGAGTTGCCTGTGGCATCCCAGCTCTTTACAAACTTACACTCTATATACATATATACTGTAGATGTATATACACTGCTCAAAAAATGAAGGGGGCACTTAATCATTACAGTTTAACACCAAGTCAGTTAAGCTTCAGGGATAACAATCTGTCCAGTTAGAAAGCTGAAGCGATTGTGAATCAGCTTCACTTGCTTTGGTGGAAATCAAAGTGACAACTGGAGAGACAACAGCAAGACACCCCTCAAAACGTGAATGGTTTTACAGGTGGTGGCCACAGAGAATTGCTCTCTCATTATTCTTCCTGACTGATTTGTCTCTAGTTTTGCATTTTGCCAATATACTTGTCACTAATGGTAGTATGAGGCGAAACTTGCAACTGATTCAGGTTGCACAGGTAGTCCAGCTCCTCCTGGATGGCACATCTACACATGCCATTGCAAGAAGGTCCTCTAGGTCTCTCAGCACAGTCTCAAGAGCATGGAGGAGATACCAGGAGATGGGCCGTTACATGAGGAGAGCTGGACATGGCTTCAGAAGGGCATCAACCCAGCAGCAGGACCGGTATCTGCTCTTTTGTGTGAGGAGGAACAGAAGGAGCACTGCCACAACACTACAAAATGACCTCCAGCTGGCTACTGGTGTGCATTTCTCTGACCAAACTGTCAGAAGCAGAGTCCATGAGGGTGGCATGTGGGTCCGACTTCCTCTAATGAGACGTGCTCACAACCACATCACCATGCAGCTCGATTGGCATTTGCCAGAGAATACACAACTGGCAGCTCCAGTATCCTTCAATAAGGGCGCGTAAATAAAGGCGAGCTTCAAAAGGGCGACCTCAATTGGGCACAGCGAGGCAAACGCAACAAAATTATTACAGAAAATGTATTAGATAAAGGCAATGATTGATTGTATAAAAAGGCGAAAGCAAGAATATTAAAACATCCAATTAATTAATGCATGAACTTCTAACGAACTATTTCTACAGCTCTCTATATTTCGTTGTTTTCTGCTCTTACTCATTGTTGTGTTACTCTTGAAGCTGTAGATTATGTGCAATGCCACGTAGTTTGTTCCAGAAATAGTTCGTTAGAAGTTCATGCATTAATTAATTGGATGTTTTAATATATTTGCTTTCGCCTTTTTATACGTTCAGTCATTGCCTTTATCTAATAAATTTTCTGTAATAATTTTGTTGCGTTTGCCTTTATTCGCTGTGCCCAATTGAGGTTGCCTTTTTGTGCGCGCCCTTATTGAATCGAGCCGGCAGCTCCGCCATTGGCATCCCGTTCTCTTCACAGATGAGAGCAGGTTCACACTGAGCACATATGACAGACGTGAAAAAATCTGGAGATGCCATGGTGAACTTTATGCAGCCCGCAACATGTTCCAGCATGACTGGTTAGGTGGTGTGTCAGTGATGGTCTTGGTAGGCATATCCTTGGAGAGTCGCACAGACCTCACGTGTTAGGTGAAGGTACTCTGACTGCTGATGAAATCCTTAAAGCCATTGTCAGACCTTATGCTGGTACAATGGGCCCTGGGTTCCTCCTGGCACAGGACAACACCTGGCCTCATGTGGCCAGAGTGTGTAGACAGTTTCTGGATAACAAAAACATTGATGTCATTGATTGGCCTGAACATTCCCCAGACCTGAATCCAATTGAGAACTATTGGGACTGGTGCTGGGCGATATGACGATATATATCGTGGGGACGATAGAAAAGTGTCTATCGTCCTATTTCTCTTCTATCGCTTCTATCGTTTCTAACCTAATTTTATCAATTACTAAAGAAAATATTGCATTAAATAGGCTATGACAAATGAATGATAATGTCTTGTCGCTATGCAATGCATACTCTACCCTTTATATAAGTGATAATCAAGAATAAAAATGACCTTTTTCGCAAAGAAACTCCATCTTGTGGTTTTGTGACAGTTCAGTTAAATGTCACTTCAAAATAATGTTGCCAAAAAAGTATGCAATGATATTTTTGTCAAACTTTTCAGAGAATAACTGGAAACGTATTTTATTGTGGGTGGTATATCGTGATATATATCGTTATTGTGATATAAAATAATCCATATCGTGATATATGATTTTTCCATATCGCCCAGCACTAATTGGGACGTTACGAATCGGTGCATCTGACACCACCAAGTAGCACCACAGGCTGTCCAGGAGCACACGGATGACCTCATTCAGGTCTGAGAGGTGATCCCCTAGGACAACATCTGCTGTCTTATCAGGGGCTTGTTGTCGGGAGTACATACAGGCAAATGGGGGCCATACACATTACTGAGTCATATTATGGGCTGTCACGATGAAATTCATGCAGGTTGGATCAGCCTGTGATTTGAAATTTTGACATCGACTTGTGGTGTGATGTTGGCTCCAGCCTTTAATGGGTTGGTGATTTTGGTTTCCACAGACTGTTGTTACATCCTTTTGTTCTTAAATAATTACACAGTATTATTCAGAAAACAAATTCCACTTGAAAATCTTGTTCATCAAGATCCAATTTGTGACTTAGGTGACTTTTACACAGTACTGTATATATTGACAGGGACTTTGGGACCTTAAATGATTGGAATCGGGAGTGTCCAGCAAATTAAAGGTAAGTTTGATATTTTTCAAGTTGAAGTTATTACTTCAAAAACATGGTGTATATGCATTTGCCACATGAAATTGCGTTCCAAAGTTCAGCGCTTTCTATAAATTCTAAAAAATATCTTACCCACACTGGTGACAATAGGGCAATATCTACAATATCCACTGGAGACAAATAGGGCATGAGGCACCACCAGAAAGTAAAATCCTAAAACTTACCGAATACATCCTCTTTGAGTTTCAATAAAGGAAAACATGACTTCAGTCTCTCTGACACATGTTTGTGACAATAAAAGGGTTACATATTCCTCTTACTATTTTTCTTGAGGTAAGCTGGTTTTCTATTTGCGTGCCCGAGTTCTCATATAGTAAATCAAAACGAACCCAAGCAAGTGGTGTGGCAGGGAGAATTTATTGTGATCTCGCCTTCTGAGAAGAAGCCACGCACCGGGATGCTGAAAGGCTAGTGTGGAAGAAGATAAGTACCGAGGTAACGCGCATGGCTAGTTCTATTTTAAAAATGGCTAAATCTCATAATACCAGTGTTTTTATGTTCAAAAATGACATGTACAAATTATTTTACAATGTGCATGTAATTGCAACATGTGGCTCAATATTTGACAATTGGTTGGGTTAAACAATTGACATATTTGTTAAGTTTTAAGGCTTTTGTTTTCCAGCTATACCAGTACCAAGTTAGTTCCATTGTAAAATGGCAGTGAGCACAAGTTAGTTTTAAAAATTTATAGAAATTGTAGGACTTTCAAATACAATTTCATATGGCAAATGCATTTATACCATGTTTGTGAAGAAATAACTTTGATTGGAAAAATATCAAACATATTATTTAAGGTCCAGAGCATAGATGGATAGCTTAGCTGCACACTCATAATGAACACAGAGAGAAACAGAGGAAAAGGAGTGTTGAATAAAGCAGAATTCAAATACTCGAGATGTGACAGAAAAACCCATAAACACACAAAGAGAACTTGCTAACTCTTCACAGATAGTGTCAGTGCCAAGATTTGAACCAAGGACTCTGAAAGTAGATTTAATAAACAATAATAAAGAATTGTGGCGAGAACCAAGAAATTTATCATGAAGTCAAATCAACACAGACCATGAGCTGCAAGAAATTAACATGTAAATACAAATAATCTTGGTTTAGACATAGGCTTTTGTTAATCAGAATTAAGAGAATTAAAATTAGATCGAATGCAGGGTGGCCCAGATCTAATTATGCAGATCCAGATCGTCTGGAGGACTTTAATTTATGCAGGGATGATTCCAGTTCGGCGCGAAGACGATTCTTCATGTCCTCAGTTTGCACAATTCTTGATGGTCTCGGATTTTTCGGGTGATTTTCTATGTAATAAAGTTAGTAAGTTATAGCGTAATGAAAATTGCATAATTAGATCTGGACCACCCTATACAGTTTCTTGATATTGTAAGAATGCTAATAGAATAAGGTAAATGTAATTAGACTTAGATTGACTGTCATAGTCCTAAATAAACCAAACTCCACATATACAATGACTGGGCTTGGACTTACACTCTGGAAATGTGGGGCAACAGCACAAATCATTTTGCCAACGATCATACTAAAGACAATTCACAAAAAAATATATATATATATTTTAGATCATGGAATTCTCCATTAATCCTTAATAAGCAGAAGTGTCAGATTTTATTTTTATTCTCCACATTCGCCCCATCCACCCTAGGGATGCTCCAATCAGGTTTTTTAAGACTGAAACCAATCAACAATTTCACGTTATTTGATTGACTAATTCCGATACCAATACCAATTTTTTTTTTCTTTGGCCTTTTAAAAAACTTGTTACACTAAACTCTTGGATAACCAGATGCATAGAAGTGTTATGTCCTATATTAAAATATTATTTTTCTAATTAAACTATAGACCACAAGTGTTAACTGTTCTTTTTTTAACAACAAAATTTTATTCTGTGTGGCTTATTGTTCAGTGACCATAAAAATACTACAATAGGTAAAATTTCCTTACAATACATCCATCCATCCATTATTCAACCTGCGACATCCTAACTACAGGTTCACAGGGGTCTGCTGGAGCCAATCCCAGCCAACACAGAGCGCAAGGCAGGAAACAAACCCCGGGCAGGGCGCCAGCCCACCGTAGGTCACACACACCCACACACGGGGGACAATTTAGAATCGCCAATGCACCTAATCTGCATGTCTTTGGACTGTGGGAGGAAACCCACGCAGACATGAAGAGAACATGCAAACTCCACGCAGGGAGGACGTGGGAAGTTAACCCAGGTCTCCTTACTGCGTGGCAGCAGCGCTACCCACTGCGCCATCATGCCGCCTCCTTACAATACATACTTTAATAAAATATATACTAAAATATGTACCCATAGTGCATATGGCATAACAGAAAATAAAATGCTTCTCATAATTACAAGCTGTTTACATTTTTCTTTAATGTCCTTATTTGAATTAAAGTTTATTTAAAAAACTGGTTATTTCCATTTGTCTAACACTATATATATTTTTTTTTCTTACACAATCAATTAATTGATATCGGCATTTAAAGGCTGCTTAAATGTCAGTATACATGCATTTATAGGTTTTAATCATTTTAAATCATTAATTGCAGTAAAGCTGTTTGCTGTTAAAATATCCACCCATCCATCCATTATCCAACCCGCTATATCCTAACTACAGGGTCACAAGGGTCTGCTGGAGCCAATCCCAGCCAACACTGAGCGCAAGGCAGGAAACAAACCCCGGGCAGGGCGCCAGCCCACCACAGGCTGTTAAAATATACATTTACTATATTGATAGAGGCGTATTTTTTCTTCAGTGTATCTGCTAGACATTTCGTAATTCTTAAGTTGTAATTATAAATATGGATTACCATTTTAGTACTTGTTTCTTACCAAAACTTATGCTGTATGACATACAGCAACAACTAGTAAACACAGTACAAATCTTAAAGAAAAAAACTATTGTTTACTAAGCAGCAATTTCACAATCTTTTCATTTTCCAATTAAAAATGAAGGCTGCTACACTTAAAAAGCAGCTTGCTGTCAGACTCAAACGGTGTCTCATTTTAATCTAAAGGACAAAATAAAAAGGCAAGAAGAGCTACTGAAATGCGTATTGAGTCCCTCGGGGGAAATTGGTGTAATTTTTTTGGGAAACGAGATAGCAAGTGGCGCGCACGAGATATTTCCCCCCAAAAAATGACCCCATGTCCCCTCAGGGGCTCCATATTAATGAATTCAGAACGTCTCTGATTTCTTTTTCTCGATTTATTACACCACTTTCTTTAAAGTAAAGCCAAATATACCAGTCGTATGTCTGTCCCTGGTAAAACAAGCGCTTTGTTTACACCGCTGGAAGTTTGCTGGCAAAAAGAAAGAAAAAAAGACGCGCGCTGAAACAGCACTCGATGCGCGCGCTGGATGAACTACTGGGATCGACAGCTAAATTAACTTGCTTAGAAAAGCAGGGGCTGAAAATGTCGGGTTTTATGATCAGCCAATTCACCGATCACGGATCGAGTCTTTTGTTAAGTGAAAATCGGCTGATTTAGATCGGTCTGCGCATTCCTAACTGCTCTTTCGGTGGCACTTTTCACCCGGTCAATTGTATTCAGCAGCACTCGCCCAACACTGACATCTGATCTAATACCTATCCAAAATTATTATTTAATTGGTTGGTCCTCTAGTCGCTTCCATCCTCCTCCATCACCATGGTTTATCTGTCTGTCTTCACCTCCTCTGACATGCAAAATTTTCTAGATACCACTTCATTGCTTTAGGGTTGCCCCACTATTATTACCTTACAGCTAATGGCTGAATATTATGTGAGAAGAGATGCTTTATTGACCGATGTAAACATTTTAAGGGAAATTACTTCAAAAGGCTGAGCTCTGATGAAGCAAAGAAGTTAAAATTTTTTGAGGTATCCAAGCTGCTGCTAGAAACAGAGTGTTGTTGAAACATTTCTTGTAGATGGGTATGTGCTGCTGCTGCGGTTTAGTGAAGTGGAATGCTGCTGTGTTTGGACGATTTTAAGGAAAAAATTGATGCATTTGTTTTTGCCAAATGCACAGAGGCGCCTGAAATCACTAGTGCTTGGATCACACTTCATTTTCACTGCCACACTGAACGTTTAGCCCTTCTGTTTGGGTCACTTTATTAATGTTAAAACTTTTCAACAATAAAAAATGATATTATTTAATAAAATGTTGCACCTAGGGCGGCGCAGTGGTAGCGCTGCTGCCTCGCAGTTAGGAGACCCGGGTTCGCTTCCCGGGTCCTCCCTGCGTGGAGTTTGCATGTTCTCCCCGTGTCTGCGTGGGTTTCCTCCCACGGTCTAAAGACATGCAGGTTAGGTGGATTGGCGATTCTAAATTGGCCCTGGTGTGTTTGTGTGTGTCCTGCGGTGGGTTGGCACCCTGCCCAGGATTGGTTCCTGTGTTGGCTGGGATTGGCTCCAGCAGACCCCCGTGACCCTGTATTCGGATTCAGCGGGTTTGAAAATGGATGGATGTTGCACCTACTTTTATTCCTGAAGCTGGTGGGAGAGACTTCTTATCACTCTGAAGCTAGACAGAGTAAGCAGATTCTGTAAATGGAATGATTGATATAAAGTAATGTGTTCTTTGAATAAGATACACAATACTTCAATAAGCTGAGAAAAACAAATCCTGCTACAAGACTTGTCAGTGTTTTGAAAACGGCGTTACATTTGGCATATTTGGAAGGAAAAAGGGTTTGGCAATAAAGGCAGTACTGTACTTGTTTTGTCATTTTATTCTATCAGGAAGGACGGGAATGAAAAAATGTACAAACTGCTCAGTGGTTCATCTGTTTCTAGAGTCTGGGGTCACTTTTGAAATTTTTTTACGGTGTTCATCCTTTTTCTTCTTTGTTTATAAGTGATGCAGGTCCCCTTAGGTGAAATATCAACAAGATTAACAGCTTTGGGTATTTTCCAATAGTTTTCAAGCAGTTTTATATACAAACTTCCTCAGCTGTGGCTGTTTGGTGCACTCAAACCAAATATGCTCACAGAGGTGCAAATGTATGGAGTCCCTTCTCTATCATCAGCTCTCACGGGAAATTGAATCAAAGGAATGCAGTACACTGCCCAACCCTATAAAACACTCCCGGTGTATATAAAAAAGTAATTATGAAGACTTGGATTTGACAATTACAGAGTAGACATGATGTTAAATTATTTATGTAAACAAGTCTGTAATTCCAAAGGCAAGTTTAAAATGAATGGTGGGGAAGAAATAAAGAGAGCAGATCCAAAAAAATAAAAAGAATCCAAAAAAAGAAGCCAAAGGTTAAACATTATATTTCCAAATAAAGAAAAACCACAAGACAAAATCTCAAAATCTCCATTTGTCTGCTGTACAATTAAGTGTTGCATAGAAAGGGTTGCAGATGGGATGTGCCAGAGTCAGAAGCTGGCAAAAGAATGAACCATGGTGGAGTAACCAATAAACCAAATAAAAGGAAAGCCTGAGGGTATAGAGACCCAGTTCAATAATTTTCTTGAACCTGAATTGGTTTATCTGGGATTGATAATAGATAGATATATAATCATGCAGCATTCATCTCTAAGGATACAGTAATGAATAATACAGTAAATGTTTCCAGCAATATCAGCTGGTGGAAGAGGCAGTAGGCAATGTTGCTATTCCCTGTCTCGTTTCATAGTAATAAATACAATTCAACAAAGAGACCAGGTGATGCTGTACCCAAAATGAAGTTTTACTCCAGTTTGAAAGCAATTTACTCAAAAAGAAGGCAATTTGGAAATAAACTGCAAAGGTTGTAGTGCTGGTGCCAGACACTATGGCTGAGAATGTTGGTGTTACTCTGCTGAAGCACAAGGAAGATCAAAAGCTCAATGATCACTATAATACTCAAGTGCTGTTTCCTGATGCTACGGTTGTGAATGTTGGTGTTGCTCTGCCAGAAGCAAAAAGGCAGGAAGAAAGAAGAAGATGCAGAATTGGTGCCCTTGGATCCAAAACAAGGGGTTCAGACAGAGTAGATTTAAATTTAATGCATTCACATCTACGGACTTTGACAGGGTAACCTAAAATCCGCCCTCTGAAATTGTTCACATTTACATGCACGTCTGCTTACTTTGAACATTTGAGGTAGAAATGTTGTACATTTGTTTTGTTTTTTTTCTAATTGGAGAACAGACAGGTGAAGCGACATGCTCATTGTCACACAGGGTTTGGACCCACAGCCTCAGGGTTTGAAGTTCTACGTCCAAAGCTTAAACCATCACACCAGACTGCCTGCCAATAATATTATCCATCCATCCATTATCCAACCCGCTATATCTTAACTACAGGGTCACAGGGGCTGCTGGAGCCAATCCCAGCCAACACAGGGCGCAAGGCTACAGTAAACAAACCCCGGGCAGGGCACCAGCCCACCGCAGGTCACACACACACGGGACAATTTAGAATCGCCAATGCGATTCTAAAAAAAAATCCTACTGAGAAGTCAAGCAAAATGACACCTTTTATTGGCTAACTATCCATCCAGCCATCCATTTTCCAACCCGCTGAATCCGAACACAGGGTCACGGGGGTCTGCTGGAGCCAATCCCAGCCAACACAGGGCACAAGGCAGGAACCAATCCTGGGCAGGGTGCCAACCCACCGCAGGACACACACAAACACACCCAGCACACACGAGGGCCAATTTAGAATCGCCAATCCACCTAACCTGCATGTCTTTGGATTGTGGGAGGAAACCGGAGCGCCCGGAGGAAACCCACGCAGATACGGGGAGAACATGCAAACTCCACGCAGGGAGGACCTGGGAAGCGAACCGCTACCACTGCGCCACCGTGCCGCCCCATTGACTATCTAAAAAGATTACAATATGCAATCTTTCGAGGCAACTCAGGCCCCTTCTTCAGGTAAGATGTCAAGTAGGATGTCAAGATGTCATTTTGCTTGACTTCTCACTACATTCATAATAGCTAACATGGTACAACACCCTAATACTGTAAAAAAAGAAATATTCTATACAGAACTGAGTTACAATTTTTGATACATTCAATTATCTGATAGCACTATTACTGAGGCCCATTGTCTTGGGAAATTTCCTGGGTGAAGCCAGGTAACACAGCTAGTAGGCTATATATGTATAAACACACACAGAAAACACAATATACTGTATATGTCTCGGTATATGTGTGCGTGTGTATTTTATATATATTTATATTCTGGTCAAATTTAGTGTTACCACGCATTCTTAGTATATGCATTTAAGGTACCATATAATTAATCAAGGAAAACTTGTCGAACGAAACATGTCCAGGTCGATTCAGACTTAGTCACGCGGAATGATGCTACTCCTTTAGCGCCACTTCATTTTTAAGAATTCGGTATTATGTAATTTTTATTTTAGCAGTTCATGAACTTAAAGAAACACTCTAAGAGTAGACTCCCTTTAATTTAATTGTATAGCGTGCATTAAACTTACCCCAAAATGCGATTAGACTGATGTAAAAATACCTTGGACAGTGCTTGTGCCACCACCTCAGCACAACAGCAGCAGTAGTGGCAGATTAGGCGAACAGGCGGGAAATAAATCATCAGAATCAATCACACAAAGAATCCCCCGGCGGTATCCTAAACGAGGCTGCCCTCTACCACTGACCGTCTAAGGGAAGTTGGCACGTGGGATCCGAAACATGTGAAAGCTGCGGTGTAGGACAGCACGAGTTGAAGATCCCGAGAAGGCTTCTCCCCGCAAAGACAAACTTGACTGCACTCTGACATAACGAGGCAAGAAAGAAAATTAATATGAACACGGCGGGGAATACCTAAGACAAACAGAGAAGAATACAGTCAGTCAAAGAAAATGTAAGCCATAGGCTGGCAGCTAAATCTGCGCAAGCGTGACTTAATGCAGGCTGGCACCCTTGCCACCGGATCGTATAGGCGATCGGCAACGTTAATGTTTTCGATGTCAAACCTTAAATAAATGCTGTATCTCCGCGTCTGGCTCCAGTAGTACACCGCCTCACATTCAAAACTTAACCAAATGTGATTATTTTATTATTATTTTATAAACACCGCATCATACTGTGTTCACAGCGGAGGCTGCATTCAGTCTCGTCAATGAAACATTCTGCTACGGGGCCTCGTGTGGGTGATGGTGACAAGAGTTGGCACTGGTGCCCTCGTGCTCTCTCACGATGCGGGCCCTGCAGTTCTCGAATTTTTTCTCATTAATCTGCCAACTCCGAAAACAGGAAGACACATTTACCCGGCATCTTAAACTCGCGTTTTATCCACAAGTACTAAAGCTTGGCGCGCCAAAAATTGCACGAGGATGCTATCTTTGAATACTTGGCTCACATTTCTAGCACATGTAAATATAACACGTGTCCTAATTTTATTCTAGATTTCGCACACAGTCTCCTTTAACAGTTTCAAGATCGATCACCAATAATACTGATAATAAAACGTATAATTACCGTAATCGGAAGTTTAGTGTTTGATTGCAGATGCAGAAGAAGCACAGCCCGTCTAAATCTGCTTTGGGCAAAGTAAAAAGTAGAAGCTCTGGGGGAGGGGTTCGGTACGTCATCAATCTCAATATAACGGCGCCCACTCTAAGAATTGAAGGATGCGATGAATGGAAGGCTGCACCGCTGGCGTGAGTAGATCGCTTCGCTTTACTAAAAATGACCGGAACAATTTCCTCGGTAACAAACACAGAGATCAAGCGTGTCCAGATCAGAAAGCGGTTGGTCGGTTTCTGACAAAAAAGCTACAACAGGCCAGCGGAATGGCAAAAATCTCATCGCAGTGTTAAAGAGCCAAAGGAACAAAAATCTGTTTGAAGCCACTTTGTTTAAAGGACGTGAGAAAAAAGTGCTCCCTAAAAATCAAATATCAACGAACTACTTACTTTATATACTTGAATATTATAGCATGTTAGCTAAAGACAAAACCTCGGTAAAATATAAAAGTAATCGAAGAGGATTAAATATGTTCTGGATATTAGTAGTGAACAGTAGTATACTGCTGCTGGATTATGTGAATTTCCCCTTGGGATTAATAAAGTATCTATCTATCTATCTATCTATCTATCTATCTATCTATCTATCTATCTATCTATCTATCTATCTATCTATTTATTATATAGTGACTTTCATTTCTATCTATCTATCTATCTATCTATCTATCTAGACTGACGGACACGCGTGTTAGGTCGGTTATTCTAAACAAGCCCATTGTGCGGCCGTGCCCTGCGAGGATTGTTGTCAGGTTTCTCCCAAAGTGCGGTCGAGTTCTTTCTGACTGGTCAGGTAAAGAAAACAGACCGATGGAGAGTCTGAAGGATAACAGGTATGGGACCACCCGCGGCTGTCATTTATAGGGTGGTCCAGATCTAATTATGCAATTTTCATTACGCTATAACTTATTAAGTTTATTACATACAAAATCACCCGAAAAACCCCGGACCATCGAGAAGTGTGCGGACTGACGACATGAAGAATCGTCTTCGCGCCGAACTGGAATCGTCCCCGCATAAGTCAAAGTCATCCCGACGATCTGGATCTTTATAATTAGATCTGGAGCACCCCGTACTATCACACCGCTAACTTTTTGCATGCATGTAGTTATTTAAACGACGCATTTATCCATAGCGACTTAGAAATCGCAAAGGCAGGTTACGGAATTAAGGAAGTACAGGATTTACAGTGGCACTATCCATGTTATCACCTTCAAGACTTGTAAAAATTTATAAAAAAAATTCTTGGTACGTGTCACTAATACGGATAACTTATACTGTATGTTCTGCAGCCTAAACCGTTAACTGCTCCATTCATGTGGTGTCACCTGATTCATTTTAAAAAGCGCGTCCTCATGTGGTTGTGGCATGCTGCACAGATCCTGCGCTGCCTCACTTTTACTTTTTTGGAATCAACGAACTGCTATAATTATGAAAGCTTATGAATTATGTAGTGTCGTGGTATCAGTAAGAGCCTGGCACATGTCATTAATTTAGTCAGCGTCCGAACCCCCCGTCTGTGGGGATCTCTTCTCGTCTGCGCATTTTTCCTAAAAATATTGCCATCACCTTTACTAATACGGTACCGTACAAAGAATTAGAAGTAAGAAATCTTACAAATGCCGGCACAAAAAATGCTAATGGTCTTATATTTTATGTATCCTCCAAGAGATGTGTAGAATTCACCAGATATATAGGAGTCACTAACTGTAGAAAATCTTTCATTTATTTTTTTTCACTACTCCCTGTCTAAAATCTAGCTAATACACAAGCCTGCTACACAGGAGTGTCCAGAAGAAACTGAGCATTTTTTGGAAAACACAGATCTTTTAGTTTGATTGTCAAAACATGTTGGAAATGGATGTCTCCAAACCAGACGAAATGCTTAAGTCAGGTCTTTTATTGGTATTCTGTGTAGTTTTTTTCAGGTTTGCCTAATCCAGTTTAGGGTCTTGAGTAAGGGAAGCCTTTTAGGCAAAATCCAGTACAAGGAAGACAAATACCTGGATAGAGTGCCTGGTCATCGCAGGGCACATTCACACACTGTATGTCTTTGGGTGGGAAGTAGAAGTAAAATTCTAGGGGAAAAAAAAATCAGGCACAATGGGCAAAGTCCACAGTTACTGTGATGGATTCAGACCTGAGTGCCTTAGATGATCTGTGAGGCAGCAGCCCCATCCACTACAGCATAATTGATTAACACTTAAATATATTGTAATGTTTAACT
Source organism: Polypterus senegalus (assembly GCF_016835505.1). Lineage (NCBI taxonomy): Eukaryota > Metazoa > Chordata > Cladistia > Polypteriformes > Polypteridae > Polypterus > Polypterus senegalus. Next base: position 21,490,871 of record NC_053169.1, on the reverse strand, counting down.
GATTACAGTTTCATACATCAGCATTCTTAAATGAGCCTGTCCACATAACAGCAAGTAAAAAAAAAAAAAAAAAGAACATTAAATGAAATATTAGGGTTGCTACATAATCCATCCATCATCCAACCCGCTATATCCTAACTACAGGGTCACGGGGGTCTGCTGGAGCCAATCCCTGCTACATAATTAGTAATAAATATAAAAACACAATATACCTAATAATTATGCAAATAGCAAATAACATATTGGACATGTACCATATGACGTGTAACACTACAGTTTTGTACGTTGTTAAATATCATGTACCAGAGGCATGATCAGCCACATCACTTTGACTAATCCACTTTAAACAACGAGCATAAAACAAGTGACACATTAAAAAAATAAAAACAAAATAAAATTCAGTTTGGGTTTTAGTGCATTCAAATAAAAAATACCAAAAAGAACAACATTTTCTTGTAGTGCAGTTTTTGTTATAAAGTACATTTGGAATATGGGTCAAGGGTCTAAATAATTTTGCATGCTAATATACTTATACACTGAGGAGTAAAGGCGCCTTGGTCAGGGTTGTTCCTTCAGCTTCACCCAGTGCTATTGGGATAGGCTCTGGCCCCTAGACTTGACAATATACTGTATATACATTTTACATTATCTAAAGCAGTGGTCCGTAATATATTATACTATTTATAATCTAGTAACATATACATCTTTAAAAAGATTAGCAAAATAAGACACCAGGCAACAAGGTGGAGAAGTGGCTAGCATTACGGTGCTGGTTTGAAAACTAAGCTTGAACACTGTCTGCGTCAAGTCTGCATGTTCCTGAACTCTCCGGAAGATTTTTTCTTGCAGGCAGTTTAGTTTTCCTTCACATATAAAACAGGGCGCTGCTGCCTCGCAGTTAGGAGACCCGGGTTCGCTTCCTGGGTCCTCCCTGTACGGAGTTTGCATGTTCTCCCCGTGTCTGCGTGGGTTTCTTCCTAGAGTCCAAAAACATGCAGGTTAAGTGGATTGGCAATCCTAAATTGTCCCTAGTGCATGCTTGGTGTGTGTGTGTGTGTGCTCTGCGGTGGGCTGGCACCCTGCCCGGGGTTTGTTTCCTGCCTTGCACCCTGTGTTGGCTGGGATTGGCTCCAGCAGACCCCCGTGACCCTGTAGTTAGGATATAGCGGGTTGGATAATGGATGGATGGACATTTAAAACATGTAGGTTGGGATAATTGCATGACAGAGGTGTGTCAGTGTGCCCTACAATAAACTGGCACTTTGTTCAAGGTTGGTTCCCACTGTGTGCCTTGAGCTCCAGTTCTCTGCAGTCCTATAACAGCACAAGAAGATGGATGGATGTAAAAAGAAAACTCAGTTTTGCATAACTACAGTTGTACATCTTTATGTATTATATCTGGATTTATTCACTATATTTATGGATTAATATTATAAAATGATGGAATAATATTTTGATGTATTTAAATAAAAGGTTTATTTTGTCCCTGTCCCTCATAGAGTCACAGTTTTTTTAAATATGTTTTATGCCACAACTTACACTGGTTGCTTTACAGTGCTGAATGTACAGATTTTCAGAAATAAACGGGAGCACACAGAAAGTAGCAGCCTTAATAATGCGTCTTTATATATATCACATAATCCAGTGCTTATTGCCTGGATGTAACAGGAAGGAGAAAACAAAATTTCTAAAACGATCAGAGTCGTGAGAGGATAAACCACAGATCCCCACGGTCCTTGTAAAAAAGATTACATTCTTGACAAATAAGGAATTGCTCTGCTTATTAAGACTATCGACACCATTCAAGATGGCAGAGTTTTCAAAGATTTCTGCAAGCCTTTTGACTTTTTTCAGTCGTATTTTCTAAATCATCAAAACAGTTCATTAGTTAATGCTTAACAATAGGATTATGGATTACAGTTTGGAGGCGCAAAGGAAGAAAAACAAAAACAAGCTTGGGTAAAAAACCAATAGAAGTAAGGCCAAGGGTCAACAGTAAATCTGTATATAAATATTTAAGCATCTGTGTAAGTGCCGGCTTGTGCGCATAATGATTAAATTGTAAACGAACCCAAACCTCAAATGGAGTGTAAAGACTAAAGGAGTCAAACGATAATCATCACTAGTGAGCTGACACTCTCCTTCCATTATACTGGTTGAGCGTTTTTTCTTACTTTAGGCTGCTGTTTTAAGTAAGATGACAGATGCCACACTGTAAATATTTAAATTGGAGAAATCTGAGGAACTTCATGCTACAGATGGCACATCTTCATATGTGATGTCTGAATGCTTCATCCATCCATCCATTTTCCAACCCGCTGAATCCGAACACACGGTCAATCCCAGCCAACACAGGGCACAAGGCAGGAACCAATCCCGGGCAAGGTGCCAATCCACCGCAGGTCTGAATGCTTATCTGGCAAAAATACAACAGTTATACTGGGCATTGATTTAAATACACCTATTTTTGTGTAGTGCTCTTTATTGGTTTATAGTTGGGTTGTTCTTTTTTTTATTGATTTTATTGAAATCATACAACATTCCATACAAATAGATCAATTTTTACAAAAATAGGATAGAAAACAAATCAACCCTCACCCCTGAGAAAGAGAGCATGGCCGGCAGAGTAAAACTTAAAGCTTGTAAAAATAAGTAGATAGATGAATTAATAAGTGAATAAAGATAAATGGAGAACAAAAAGAAAAGGGGAGAGAATCTGCTTCCTCAGAGCTTTAAAAGCTTATTCTAAAATGTTATTGATCAGATCCTGCCAGGGTTTGTAAAACGTTTGTACAGATCCTATAAGTGAGAATTTGATTTTTTCCAGTTTCAAATAACATAAAACATCAGTTACCCACTGACTGAGAATAGGAGAGTTAGGATTCTTCCAGTTTATCAAGATAAGTCTACGTGCCAATAGTGTGGTGAAGGCCATTAGAGTTTGTTTGTCCTTCTTACAGATTATATGCATCTGTCCATCCATCCATTATCCAAACCCGCTATATCCTAACTACAGGGTCACGGGGGTCTGCTGGAGCCAATCCCAGCCAGCATAGGGTGCAAGGCAGGAAACAAACACCGGGCAGGGCGCCAGCCCACCGCAGGATTATATGCATTAGAGCTGGATATCACACCTAGTTTCCAAAGGAGTGCAGTATTTCAGTTCATGTAATTTATTACATTTTTAATTAGCTTCCTGATATTAAGCTGTTTTTTGCTTTTAGTGGGATTTATTTTTGGTGGGTAACAATTTAGAATATTGGCTTTAGGAGCTGGTGTTATGTACCAGTAAGTGACTAATAGGTGCACTATAGACAGTACTTACTCTGTAAAGCTAAATAAAGTATTTGTTAAGAGAATAATATACACAATATACAGTATCTGTCTAAGACTGCTTCAACAAAAAAAAAGCATTTCATTTAAATAATCAGACTGAGAAAATAGATTAGATAATTTGTTATACCATAAACACAGATGGAAAGCAGGATGGCTTGGTGATTAGTGCTGCTGCTTTACAGATCTAACCTATGTGGACTTGACCCGGGCACAGACAGGTTTATTTACAATAATATTTACAGTTAATTGGTCACTCAGACCCAGTCCAAAATCAGTGCACAAACCCCAACACAGTCCTGGCCACAAATGCCACTTCTTTGGGCCTCTCTTGCCTTGTCCTCCTTCCACCCGACTCTAGTCCTGAATGAAGGGAGGCGGCCCCTTTTATAACAGCCCCGGATGAGCTCCAGGTGTTCCGAACACTCCCCTGTTGGCCACACCCCAGCGTGGCGGAAGTGCCGGCTGTTCTCCTGGCAGCTCTCCGGGTGTCCTCCTAAATCTTCCCCCCAGCACTTCCGGGTGTGGCGGAAGTGCTGAGGTAACAGGTCCCCAAGGCATTTGGGCGCCTCCTGGCGGTGACCACGGGCCCTTGCAGGGTGGGGTTCCCATGCCCTCAACCCGTGACCCCCAAAGCAACCAGGAAGGTGGCCCCCACGTGATCCAGGGTGGGCACAGACCCACATCCGGTTCCTCATGGCGTCCCGGCCGGGTCGTGGCCCCTGGCATCCCTGACACCTACTAGGCTGGAATAACACTGCACGTTCTCCCTGTGCCTCTGTGTTTTTTTTCCACAGTTATCTTCCTGTATTCCCAAACAGATGTATATTAAGTTAATAAGTAATCATAAATTCAATATTTTGGTGAACAGGGTTTTTGAAGTAATGAGATATTTTTAAAATTAGTATTCCAGGGTAAAAGTGGAGCGCATGGGTGGTCACACATCCAAAATGAAAAGTTATCACAAAGGCCTTCAGGCTGCCTTGCACAAGGGAGCATGCAGAGCAGATACTGGCTTTATATAGGAACATTGGGAAGAAGAGAAATGTAAAAGAGAGTGAGTGGGAAGATAGAAAAATAGCACCACATTACATGTATTGAGACCTGAGCACAAATGGAGATAAAAGAATTTGGCTGAACATCCCGAGTCTCAAGTCATCAGAATTATTGCTTAAGTTAGCTGATGCCCTAATGAGAAAAGCTTGGACTTGGAGTTTAAATTGGTTTAAGATAGCCTTCTGTGACTGCTTTCTTCCTGTATTGTAACTCTGACACCACAAAGACATGCAGCTACTCAGTAAAGGTCTGCCTAAAGAGATCTAAAGCACAGCTGGTTTCGATTTATCTTAAATTACGTACCCTCTTCATTTTTGTCCACACCAAAATAAACAACTTAAAACTAAACACTTGGCCAGTGGTGCATCAGCAATCACCCTAACAGCATTCATTTAGGGGGGAACTGGCAGCCCCAGAGGACACCCACATAAACTTTTCAAAGACCCAATCTGTAGTACTAGGTTGTTGTACCGTGTTAGCCATTATGAATGTAGAGAAAAGCCTTGAAAGCTTGCATATTGTAATCTTTTTAGTTAGCCAATATAAGGTGTCATTTTGCTTGGCTTTTCTCTAAAGACCCAATCTTGAATTTAACTAAAAGAAAGAAAATATTAATACATTTCTCTAATAAGGTGACATAGCATTTAGTAAAAAATCCCAGTGAGAAATAAGAAATGAGAATGAAAACAATGGGAGAAAGGTGAGTGAATATTTGCTTCTTCAGGTCTCTTAAACTGGGTCCTTGAGGGTCACAGTGGCTGGACCATTTTTCTTCAATCACTTTCTTAATTAGAAACTATATTTTGCTTTTAATGAAACCAGTTTCAAATTCTTGGGTCTGTTCGTGCTCTACCTTGACAGACATCTGTAAAAATGATATTGATTTTTGTGGTGTCATCATACCATACCATATTTATTTGTTGAGCGCTTAAAAACACAGCATTACAACTGACCAAAGCGCTGTACAGTTACAACAAGCAGGACTATAAGCAAAATATTAAAAATAAACATTAAGAGAGAATTAAAACAGAGATACTAAAAACAGGTCAAGGGACCAAATAAAATAGAGAAAATAGCAAAAGGCAAGTGGAAAATGAAACAGGTTAAGAATTAAAAGCCAATGTGAAGAAGTGCGTTTTTAGGCGAATGTGGCGACTGAAGCGGCTTGCCTAACCACCAAGGGCAGGGAGTTCCAGAGCCTGGGTGCACAGACGGAGAAAGCCCTTTCACCACGAGCTTTAAAACGTGCCTTGGGAACGGTTAGGAGCAGCTGATCTGCGGATCTAAGAACACGAGGGGGATTGTGACAATGGAGCAAGACACTCAAATAGGCGGGGGCTAGACCGTTTAATGCCTTATAGGGTAGGAGGAGGATCTTAAAATCGATTCTGAATCTAACCGGCAGCCAGTGTAGGGTTTTCAAAATGGGTGAAATCATCCAGATTAGTTATTGCTATTGTATTCCCTTTTTTTCTCTTTATTTTATAATTCCTGTCAGAGTAAACTGACAACCATGAAGGAAAACAAGGAAAAATTTTAAATGTTGAACACAGCAATTTAAGTATTAAAGAAGCAGTTATGGGTTTTCAATATTAATACAAATTAAGCCAAGAAAGGGTGTTCTATTAGGAACGATATTTAGCTAATTAAAGAAATTGTCCCAACTAAAAATCTTAAACTATTGTGGCCCTCCATGACAAAGAATAAAGACCCCAGGGTTAGATTAATTTTTTTCCAAAATAGGGAAGGAGACTTTGTTCTCACCAGTGTTGTGTTTTTATTTTCTTGTGCTTCTATTTGATTATCAGCAGCCCCTCATGTTACTGCCAATGTGACAGCGAGCAAGTGCTTACTCTCTGAGCCTCGTCTCACACAATGAAAGTGACAAAACAGAAACATTAAGAAATATGTAATGTAACATTAATAGATACATGAGGAATTATAATAGTTTGTGACAGGGTTTCTTTCTGCTAAAACCTAAATTTTATGACCATTGCTTTGTCTTAAGGCTTGAAGCTTGTTTAATTATTTCTACCTTGGTTCACCCTGACTGTTGTAGAAATGTTGTTGCCTAGCTATGCATCTGTAAGAAATTAAATCTAAGTAAGTGAAAAATATTTAGATCATAACATTAAATCTTGTTTTCCTTATTGTAAGAATTATTGCCTTATTAAAAAATGTGTTTTTAGCTTACTTTTAACAAATCTTATCAATTAAATTTTGCTTATTCAATGCTAAATAAAAGTAAAACAACTCCCATTTAAAGTTTTTTTGTCTAGTTTTTAATGCATTTTTTGTTTATGCCACAGAAAAGTACTTATTCAAGGCCTGATTAAAGCAGTTCCAGATGTTGTATCAGCAAAGACAGTGCTGAACCTCCCTAGAGGATTTGGCATGGGACTATAAACAGAACATCCACTTTGACAAGAATCCACTTAAAGGCCATTGTTGCAAAGCCTGGTCACCAACTATAATGAGACAGTTTACAAAGAAGAGATGTGAGTTCTAACGTGGTGGTGCTAGGACAAAAATCTCTCCCATAATATGAGCAAAACCAAGTAGCAGGTAATAGATTTTACTAAGCGTGGGGGAGCCAATACTTCTATCTGCACCTGAGGGGCTGCTGTAGAAAGGGTCAGTAGCTCTAAATTTCTCAGAGGCATCACAACTGATGACTTACAGTGGACAGAAATCTCAGCAACTTCCTTAGATTTCAAATGAAAGCCAAAATGTCTCTATCTGCACACAAAAATATCTATAGGTACAAAGCGGGGTCCTTACTTACTGGCTACATACCATCTTGATATGACATCTGTGCAGCTCAGGACCAAATAGCTTTACAGTGGCTGGTGCAATTTGCACAGAATAGTATTGCCACTCAATTCACCACTGTTTGAGATAAATATATATATATACAGTGCATCCAGAAATTATTCACAGCGCAGCAATTTTTCCACATTTTGTTATGTTACAGCCTTAATCCAAAATGGATTAAATTCATTTTTTTCCTCAGAATTCTACACACAACATCCCATAATGACAATGTGAAAAAAGTTTACTTGAGGTTTTTGCAAATTTATTAAAAATAAAAAAACTGAGAAATCATGTGTACATAAGTATTCACAGCCTTTGCTCAATACTTTGTCGATGCACCTTTGGCAGCAATTCCAGCCTCAAGTCTTTTTGAATATGATGCCACAAGCTTGGCACACCTATCCTTGGCCAGTTTCGCCCATTCCTCTTTGCAGCACCTCTCAAGCTCCATCAGGCAGGATGGGAAGCGTCGGTGCACAGCCATTTTAAGATCTCTCCAGAGATGTTCAATCAGATTCAAGTCTGGGCTCTGGCTGGGCCACTCAAGGACATTCACAGGGTTGTCCTGAAGCCACTCCTTTGATATCTTGGCTGTGTGCTTAGGGTTGTTGTTCTGCTGCAAGATGAACCGTTGCCCCAGTCTTAGGTCAAGAGCGCTCTGGAGCAGGTTTTCATCCAGGATGTCTCTGTACATTGCTGCAGTCATCTTTCTCTTTATCCTGACTAGTCTCCCAGTTCTTGACACTGAAAAACATCCCCACAGCATGATGCTGCCACCACCATACTTCACTGTAGGGATGGTATTGGCCTGGTGATGAACGGTGCCTGGTTTCCTCCAAAAGTGACGTCTAGCATTCACACCAAACAGTTCAATCTTTGTCTCATCAGACCAGAGAATTTTGTTTCTCATGGTCTGAGAGTCCTTCAGGTGCCTTTTGGCAAACTCCAGGTGGGCTGCCATGTGCCTTTTACTAAGGAGTGGCTTCTGTCTGGCCACTCAACCATACAGGCCTGATTGGTGGATTGCTGCAGAGATGGCTGTCCTTCTGGAAGGTTCTCCTCTCTCCACAGAGGACCTCTGGAGCTCTGACAGAGTGACCATCGGGTTCTTGGTCACCTCCCTGACAAAGGCCCTTCTCCACCGATCACTCAGTTTATATGGCCGGCCAGCTCCAGGAAGAGTCCTGGTGGTTTCGAACTTCTTCCACTTACGGATGATGGAGGCCACTGTGCTCATTGGGACCTTCAAAGCAGCAGCAATTTTTCTGTAACCTTCCTCAGATTTGTACCTCAAGACAATCCTGTCTACAGACAATTCCTTTGACTTCATGCTTGGTTTGTGCTCTGACATGAACTTTCAACTGTGGGACCTTCTATAGACAGGCGTGTGCCTTTCCAAATCAGGTCGAATCAACTGAATTTACCACAGGTGGACTCCAATTAAGCTGCAGAAACATCTCAAGGATGATCAGGAGAAACAGGATGCACCTGAGCTCAATTTGGAGCTTCATGGCAAAGGCTGTGAATACTTATGTACATGTGCTTTCTCAATGTTTTTATTTTTAATAAATGTGCAAAAACCTCAAGTAAACTTTTTTCACATTGTCATTATGGGATGTTGTGTGTAGAATTCTGAGGAAAAAAATGAATTTAATCCATTTTGGAATAAGGCTGTAACATAATAAAATGTGGAAAAAGTGATGCGCTGTGAATACTTCCCGGATGCACTGTAGGTAGGGGGTGGATGGAGGCGCCGTTATTGACTAAAAGGCTTAGTATAATTCATGTGTAAGCAGCAGGGTTCGGAAAAATGTCACTCATGAATGAAACAGTACAGAACCAATCAATTCAATGACAGTTTTTATTCACAGGTCACAAGACTACTCATTCGCCATTCACACTGACATGCAGCTTGCATGCGTGTTTCTTGAATGGACCAAAACTCAGCTATAAGAGTCCTTACACAGACCAGCAACAGTGAGTTCATATTACCCATCCTGCTTCTCCTTTACTGCCTTCCTGTGTCTTAAAGGATTTAATTTACGCTTCTTATAATAAACTACAAAGCTTTAAATGGCCTTGCACTGGACTACATCAGTAAACTCAGCTATCACCACATTCCTGTTCACCCATTAAGATGCACTGATTCTAGCAATCTCGTTGTGTCCAAACTAACCTGTGCTCAAAGCCCTCAACTCTGTTGCACCAGACCCTCCTTAAATTGATTAGGGCAACTGATGCAATTCATTCTTTAAAAAAAAAAACAACTTAAAACTCATTTGTTCAGAAAGACATTTAACGGATTTTGACATTCTGATCCTTTCTCTCAAACCAGGTGCTCTGCATAACTTTGTTCAGGGTTTTCTTTTAGTATTTTAGTTTTGTATTTAATTCTGGTTTATTGTCTGTTATTCTAATTCAAAGCTTTGTGTTTTCTGTATTAATCTTTATTTAGTATTTTATGCTGATATTATTTTGTATCCAATGTTGTGCATTTGAACTTTTCTGTTTTTTTCCTCTGTTGTTCATTCTGAATTACTGTGAGGAGGTTTGATCATTGGTATTAGAACATTAGAACACTCTAGACGAGAACAGGCCATTCAGCCCAACAAAGCTCGCCAGTCCGATCCACTTATTTCTTCAAAAAAAAACATCAAGCTGAGTTTTGAAAGTCCCTAACGTCTTACTGTCTACCACACTACCTGGGCACTTATTCCAAGTGTCTATCGTTCTTTGTGTAAAGAAAAACTTCCTAATGTTTGTGTAAAATTTACCCTTAACAAGTTTCCAACTGTGCCCCCGTGTTCTTGATGAGCTCATTTTAAAATACCAGTCTCAATCCACTATACTAATTCCCTTCATAATTTTAAACACTTCAATCATGTCACCTCTTAATCTTCTTTTGCCTAAACTATAAAGGCTCAGCTCTTTTAATCTTTCCTCACAATTCAACCCCTGTAGCCCTGGAATCAGCCTAGTCGCTCTTCTCTGGACCTTTTCTAGCGCTGCCAAGTCATTTTTGTAGTCTGGAGACCAAAACTGCACACAGAACTCCAGAAGAGGCCTCACCAGTGTGTTATAAAGGTTGAGCAGAACCTCCTGTGACTTGTACTCCACACATCAAGGCGCTATATAACCTGACATTCTGTTAGCCTTCTTAATGGCTTCTGAACACTGTTGGGAAGTTGATAGCTTAGAGTCCACTATGACTCCTAAATCCTTCTCATAAGGTGTACTCTCGATTTTCTGACCACCCATTGTGTATTCAAACCTAATATTTTTACTTCCTATGTGCAATACTTTACATTTGCTGACATTAAATTTCATCTGCCACAAATCTGCCCAAGCCTGTATGCTATCCAAGTCCTTCTGTAATGATATAACGGATTCCAAATTATCTGCTAATCCACCTATCTTGGTATCATCTGCAAACTTAACCAGCTTGTTACTTATATTCCTATCTAAATCATTTATCTTTATTAAAAATAGCAGCGGCCCCAGCACTGACCCCTGACGGTCACCACTCTTAACATTGGCCAGTTCTGATGAGGTTCCTCGCACCATCACCCTCTGCTTCCTGTGTCTGAGCCAATTCTGCACCCATCTAAAAACATGACCCTGAACTCCAACTTCTTTTAACTTGATGCCCAACCTCTCATGTGGCACCTTATCAAATGCTTTCTGAAAGTCCAGATAAATAATATCATAAGCTCCACTTTGACCGTATCCTTTTGTTACCTCCTCATAGAATTCCAGCATGTTGGTAAAACACGACCTCCCGGTTCTGAACCCGACCCATGCTGACTGTTCAGAATAACTCCTGTCCTTGCCAGGTGTTACTCAATCTTATCCTTAATAATTCCTTCCATTAATTTTCCTGTGATGCATGTTAAGGTTACTGGCCTATAGTTGCATGGATCTGCCCTGTCCCCCTTTTTATATAATGGGATGATATTTGCCATTTTCCAGTCCTTCACAATCTGTCCAGTGCGCAGTAACTTCCTGTAAATATGTGTCAAAAGTGCTATATAAGTGTTATATATGGTGCTATATAAATAAAATATATTATTATTATTATATTGTCACCTACATGTAATATTGCATATAGTGTCTAGTGTTGGATTAAATGACTCAGTTGGTGCTGTACTGCTGCCACTCATCTGTGGGAAGCATGCAAGTATGAATTTCAATTACACTGCTTGGATGTAACCTTGGACCAAACAGTCTAAACAAGTTATAAAATATACTATATATAACCTTATGTGCATCAGTATAGGAGAACAGTTATGTTGCTAAAAGGAGGAGTTTGCCGGTTTTCCTCAACCCAAGAGATGACCAAGTCAGGCTGATTTGGACCAATATAACAAAGTGCAAGCGTCATTCCTGCAGTGAATTCTCATTTTCTTTTGTCTTGGGCTGCAACACCCGATGGTGCTGAAATTAGAAAAATTAATGAAAGATTGACAACACTTCTGGCCTGAAAGCTGCAACAGGTATACAGTCATATGAAAAAGTTTGGGAACCCCACTCAGCCTACATAATAATTTACTCCACTTTCAACAAAAAAGATAACAGTGGTATGTCTTTCATTTCCTAGGAACATCAGAGTACTGGGGTGTTTTTCGAACAAAGATTTTTAGTGAAGCAGTATTTAGTTGTATGAAATTAAATCAAATGTGAAAAACTGGCTGTGCAAAAATTTGGGTCCCCTTGTCATTTTGCTGATTTGAATGCCTGTCACTGCTCAATGCTGACTACTTGGTTGGATGAGTTTGTTAAGCCTTGAACTTCATAGACAGGAGTGTCCAATCATGAGTGGTAAAAGGTATTTAAGGTGGTCAATTGCAAGTTGTGCTTCCCTTTGACTCTCCTCTGAAGATTGCCAGACAACATGGGATCCTCAAAGCAACTCTCAAAAGATCTGAAAACAAAGATTGTTCAGTCTCATGGTTTAGGAGAAGGCTACAAAAAGCTATCTTAGAGGTTTAAACTGTCAGTTTCAACTGAAAGGAATGTGATCAGGAAATGGAAGGCCACAGGCACAGTTGCTGTTAAACCCAGATCTGGCAGGCCAAGAAAAATACAGGAGCGGCATATGAGCAGGATTGTGAGAATGGTTACAGACAACCTACAGATCACCTCCAAAGACCTGCAAGAACATCTTGCTGCAGATGGTGTATCTGTACATCGTTCTACAGTTCAGGGCATTTTGCACAAAGAACATCTGTATGGCAGGGTGATGTCAAAGAAGCCCTTTCTGCACTCACGCCACAAACAGAGTCGCTTGCTGTATGCAAATGCTCATTTAGACAAGCCAGATTCATTTTGAAACAAAGTGCTTTGGACTGATGAGACAAAAATGGAGTTATTTGGTCATAACAAAAAGCGCTTTGCATGGTGGAAGAAGAACACCGCATTCCAAGAAAAACACCTGCTACCTACTGTCAAATTTGGTGGAGGTTCCATCATGCTGTGGGGCTGTGTGGCTAGTTCAGGGACTGGGGCCCTTGTTAAAGTCGAGGGTTGGATGAATTCAACCCAATATCAACAAATTCTTCAGGATAATGTTCAAGCATCAGTCACAAAGTTGAAGTTATGCAGGGGTTGGATATTCCAACAAGAAAATGACCCAAAACACAGTTCGAAATCTACAAAGGAATTCATGCAGATGGAGAAGTACAATGTTCTGGAATGGCCATCACAGTCCCTTGACTTGAATATCATGGAAAATTTATGGCACGATTTGAAGCAGGCTGTCCATGCTTGGCAGCCATCAAATTTAACTGAACTGGAGAGATTTTGTATGGAAGAATGGTCAGAAATACCTCCATCCAGAATCCAGACACTCATCAAAGGCTATAGGAGGCGTCTAGAGGCTGTTATATGTGCAAAAGGAGGCTCAACTAAGTACTGATGTCATATCTCTGTTGGGGTGCCCAAATTTATGCACCTGTCTAATTTTGTTATGATGCATATTGCATATTTTCTGTTAATCCAATAAACTTAATGTCATGCTGAAATACTACTGTTTCCATAAGGCATGTCAGATATTAAAAGGAAGTTCAGCCAATGATAAACAAAAATCCAAAGAATTAAGAGGGGTTCCCAAACTTTTTCAAGTGACTGTAACTATTACACACATACACTTTTTAAACCCCTAAACATCACTCCGATATACGTTTTTACCCTTTAGAGTATAACTTTTAGTGCTTGTACTTTAGTTTGTGCAAGGGGGCCACCTTATTAACTTTTAGCAGTACGACCTCTCCTAGGAGTTGTAAGTTAACCTTGTAAGACAGATGGCTGACATCATAGGACCTCAACTCTTAATTACAGTAACAGTAAGTCAAATGAAAAGTGCTGACAGATTATTCTGTGGTGTTCACCTTCAGAGCCTTACCCTTTAAAAGAGCTGTCTTAAAGGATTCAAACAGGAAGCCACGTGCTGTTGTTTGACATCAGGTGTGTGTCGGGACTCCATTCATCTAGCCATCAGTAATATTCTGTGCAGGCTGCAAATTATTTATTCATATAAAAAGACTTAATGCCAAAACAGTGTTGTCATCTTCCAGGTAGAGGGCAATGAAGGCATTCAATCATTCAATCTTTTTTTAGAGTACCGTGCAGAAGAAAATAAGAGGTTAACTGGAAATCCTGTTTTGTCTTCTCATCTCATTGACTACAAAGGGCAATGCTTATCTGTATTTAAAGAAAGACTCCAAAGATCCAAACAGGGCAAATGTCAACCAAATCTATAATGAGAGCTAAGCTTATAAATAAATGGCTTCACACAACAACAGCACTAAAAATATAGCAGAAGACATTGCAGGAGATTCCACCATGATCCCTGGAGTGCTGGTCCAATTAGCTGTTTTTTTATAAGTTTAAAAGAAATTCCCACAAATACAGCCAAGTTCATCCAATAAAAAACATTAAAATTGATCCTAAAACATGTAATATTCAACTTTTTACTGAACCTGCTTAAATCAAGCGTGCTGTCATAGAGGTTGGGGTCCTGTTCAGGCTGTACTGTGTACAAGGTGGGCACCGGCCCTGGAAAGGGACAACAGTCAATTGTAAAGCAGAATCACATAAATACACACACTTATTCACATGGTTTTAAGCCCTATCTGTCATGTGGGCTTGCTCAACCAATATGCCCACCTGTCCATTGATTAAGCACCCATTTCCATTGCTCTCACACACACTCTGTCCTGGCCTCTCCTTCTTCCTCCCATGAGCACTTGTTGAGTTTGTCTACCAGTTTCCGCACTTACTGAGATACTCACTGCCTGGCAGTGATTTCCATTGCTATTTTCACATGACGTGGGACTGATGGGGCATTCTAGATTCCAGTGAAGAAATTGATGTGAAGTGCTTGTGCCCTGTGGGACAATTCGAAGCCAATTGTGAAGCAATTACATCTCATTTAATAATACAAAACAAAAAATAATAACTAGGACAGTCATAAATAACATTTTTGTGGCTACACTGTATTAGAACTCTAAATGAAGTATTAGCATGGTGTAATAATTACACGACCTTTCTAACTATACAAAACTGAATAACTACAATACGCTTTCTTGAGACAGAGGCCCAAAGCCTTATGGTGGAAATGTTGTCCTCAAAAATCAATTATTGAATTCTAAATACCACACAATATCACTTTACTCAGTTTTACTGGGCCTAAATACTCTTAACACCCTGGCAAAGTTTTCACTATGAAGCTTTTCCCTAAACCTCTACAGTATGCATTTTCTGCAACCTAGGTCAGTAGGACCCTTTCATTTTTAAGCACTTCTGCTGTCCACTTGTTTGTTCTTTCCGGTTGGAGGTTGCTATGTTTTGTTTTACCCTTCTTTTATTTTACTGGATACCATTCATTTTATAATTGAACTTCTTTTGAAATCTTTTTTGCTGTGTAACATCACTGCTAAGTTCCATTTGGTTTAAGGGTGGAAGGAATAGCTGACACTTTTACACCAGGGCCCCCATTTCTGTAATCTCATTCACATGGAGCTATCCTCAGCCAGCATTAACAATGCCAATCTCAGCACTTTGTACATTTGTCAGCTTAATTCCACAAATAGGACCTGCAAATAACATACATATAAATACCTGGGTTTAAACTTATAAAATCTCTCACTCTTTCTCTTTTCTTTTTATCCCTGTTGCTCAGTCTTCACATTCCAGGACTAGAGATTAATTAGGGTAGCTGTACAGGCTGATGTGTGATTTTGGTGATCTCAGCATTTGATTTTGACCTTTGCATATTTTTGTGTTGGGTAGGGTTGACATGGTGGGCCCTAAGCTTAACAGAGGGGTTTAAATCCCATGTCAGGTAATGGCTTGTTGAAGTTTAGGCACTTTCTCAACATCTCTACAGGTTTTTCTCCTCCCACACCCTATAAGACATATATGTTAGGTTAACTGGTAACTCTAAATTGCACCTTTGAGTTGGCCCTGCTGCTGAATGGCAATCCATTGAGAGTTAGGTCCTTTCTATCACCCAGTCCTACTGTGATAAACTCTGGTCCACTAGAATGCTGAATGGAAATTAAACTAGACTTGAGCAATCTATAATATCAGTTACTTTGGGTAGTGTGCCAATACTTTCTTCCCTGATATTATTTGTGTATTTGTTGTTGTTTAAAATATAGAGACAATTTATCACAAAAAAACATGATGGATTTTCCAACAGCACATGAAATTTGTCAACTGAAAAATCGCAATTGCAGACCGGCTGTATTTAACACATGTTTTTGCAAGCTTTTATGCAGGCAAGTGCAAGGTTAGATGGAGGTGCATACGTCACTGACCCGTGCAATGGTGTTATATGACATAACATTCTGAAACCTGCTTAACCCAATTCAGGGGATGCTGGGTCTATCCTGGAAACACAGGGTACAAAGCAAAAGCAAAAAAAAAAAAACAAAACATGGGGGCCAGTAACCCTTTAAAAACCAGCAACTCCCAATGTGTAGACTGTCTCTGATAACAGAGGTAAGCGACACAGGAGCATCACAAGGAACAGACTCCTCTCCTTTTCGCCTCACCCTGTACTCCTCAGACTATGAATATAACACTAAGTCATGTCACTTGCAGACATTCTCTGATGATTCTGCACTAAGGCCATGTATAAATAAGGGGGGGGTGAGACAAAGCATAGGAGTCAGGTGAAGAAGTTTGTTTCTTCTCTGCGTCTTAACGTCAGCATCACCACTCTGCACTTTGAACCCCTGGAAGTAGTCACGAAAACAAAACTGAGTGCCATTATGAACAATGCTTCACATCCCCTCTCTGACACAGTAACACTGAGGACTTTCACCCAACAGATCATTCAGCAGAAGTGTGTCAAGAAAGGCAACTGGGGGCCTTTATACCAACAGCAATAGGCCTGTATAATACCTCACAGTGATTGTAACTGCCAAGTCAGAAGTTTCCTTACTTTTTAGTTTTCTTTCTTTTTAGTCATTTTGGAGTGTACTTGAGAATGATTTATTTGGCATCATATAAAAATATCTACATATTACCCATCAATCCGTCTATCTACCCAACTAAAACTTGTGGAGTGTTTCTTTGAAACAAAGACTTATCCATCCAGTGATCCCACTTTTCCCCAGTGGGTGAATGGACTGACAATGAAATAAACAACTTGCTGTCAGTAAGGAGCCCGGTGGACTTGTCTCTGCCATCAGCTACAGGAAAGCAACTCTACAGAACCTGCATAAAAGTTACAAATCAAGGTCCGTTGAAGATGATCCCAGATACGTTTTGGAAAAAAAAAAAATTACAGTTTCTGACAGAATAAAGCCAGCATGGAGGTCACCGTACAAGCCATTACAGCATGGGGTATGGAGGAATATTTCGGACAAAATGAAATAAATAAATAAATGCGTAAATAAATAAAAGTACTGTGAAATGTGAGCATAAATAAATAAATGTGTCATGAAATGACAGCCTTAATAAATAAATATGTCATGAAATGAGAGCATAAATAAATAAATGTGTCACGAAATATGTTTTTCGTTGCTTATTTATTTATTTCATTTTGTCCGTAACATTCCTGCAAACCGTCATGAAATACGACTTGAAATAAAACTGTCACTTTCTCTCGTCAAAGTTGAGAGGGTGGGCTCTAACACGCCCTCTAGTTACTGATTGGTGAATCGATAGCACAAGAATTAATTAGAGAAATGTTTACTACTGCCGATGAAATGGATTCTGCCGAAGATATTACGTATTTCAGAGAGAGAATTGAAGATTTATCGGAAGAAATTACAATGTTGGCGGCCCTTTTAGACTCCGATATAGATGAAACTGTTTTTGAAATTATCGAAGAACAGGTGGAACAGACTCTACTACACTCCAGTTCAGGTGATGCAGTACCCTGCTCTGGACGTCCATCCTTTGACATTCCAGCTGAGTCAATAGAACACCTTCTGTTATGCGGTTTAAAAGTACGACATATTGCAGATCTATATGGTGTATCGGAGAAGACAATCACAAGGCGAATGAGCCAGTTTGATATCTGATGCTGCAACGGCTGTATTAGTTTAGGTACTTTGACATGGAATGCCCAAAGCAGCTCCGCCTAATATTTTGAACTGAACAACTTTACCACTGATCAGAGCTGTACAGTTGTTTGAAAAAGTAGCTGCGAATATGCAACTGACTTTCTACTCGTAAAACAAGGGTCAAATACTCAGTTCTAAAAGGGCCGCCAACATTGTAATTTCTTCCGATAAATCTTCAATTCTCTCTCTGAAATACGTAATATCTTCGGCAGAATCCATTTAATCGGCAGTAGTAAGCATTTTTCTAATTAATTCTTGTGCTATCGATTCACCAATCAGTAACTAGAGGGCGTGTTAGAGCCCACCCTCTCAACTTTGACGAGTGAAAGTGACAGTTTTATTTCAAGCCGTATTTCATGACGGTTTGCAGGAATGTTACGGACAAAATGAAATAAATAAATAAGCAATGAAAAACATATTTCGTGACACATTTATTTATTTATATAATGTGGACTGTGCCAACTTTATTATTGGTCAAGTCAAGATGACAGTATGGAAAACCTGCAAAAATAAGATTAGTGGATTTGGATGTCAAGATTCAGTTATGCTTTTTAAATGATATGGGAAAGCAGAATATTAGTGGATTTCAATTTTTTATAAGGCTACAAAGAATGTCAAAAAATTTAGGAAGATACAGTTTGGGAATAATGTGTTATGTGTATGTGCTGATGACAAGCTGGAGTTTGTGCTCTGAAAACTCACCTTCATAGACCCCCAATCCCATCTCCAAACCACCTGCAACTCTCCCTTTTCACTTCTTCAGGTTGCTCTTGGTTTCATGTAATGGGATTGTAGTTTCAATATGAATAATGGTTATTTTCGTGGATTTCATATTTCTTGTAAAACGGGATTTTTTTTTTTTACTGTATTTTGATGACGTGATGTATAAAATTGTGATGTTGTTAACCCAATGTATGTATGTATGTATCTATCCATCAGTGGTTTTGGGAGTTTCTTATGTTATTTTTCAACTCTAAAAGCGAGCCTGGATTTCCCACCCGCTTCAATACTATTTAGGCATATTAGGAATATACCACAACTTCACATAACAAAGCTCTGTACAGTCACTCAAATACCATAAGTAACGTTATTGTATGGACAAGGCGTTACGCACAAATTCAAAATCAATACCAGACAAAAATACTACTGAAAGCGCTGCACTATATTTAAAAAAAAAAGTTCAGACAAAAACACTGCTGAAAGCGCTGCACTATATTTAAAAAAAGTTCTTGCTTAACTGAAGATGCAGATCTGGTTGTTTCCTGTCTTAACTCCGAATAGATACTCGGCCGTTTTAAGTAAGACTACCGCTTCTTTCACAACTTAAATGAACGCATGCTAACCAGCTTGCGCGTTGATGTAGGCGTGAACTGTGCAATCACGAGATACCTAATTGGTTAGATTTTGTGTCAATTTCGAATAGACGTTATATGATTGGTGACTAAGTGTAGCCGACCGCTGTACCTCGCGCGGGAGTACACTTCCAACAATGAGCCCAGTGTGACGTCAGCATACAGTAAGGGAATTAGAAGTTAGTCGCGTCCAAATTATGGGACGGGTAAATATATTTAAAAATTAACCCTGTACACCTACGTTGTTTACTGTTTTATGGGACTGCCCCATGACAATACATGTTGTTTGGTCACATCACTAATGTGGGATAATTCGTTTAATGTTTGCATGTTTTCTAACATTACTTATTTGTAAAGTGCCGTTTGAGACATGAAGAATCCTGAGGTTTCAAGGTTGTCTTTGTAACACTTTCAGGTCACTGAGCCGGAGAGTGGCGAAGTGCTGCGTGGTATTAAGTTTGAACTTGTCCGCTGGTCAGGATAACGAGGATTACTGAATTTTTGACGAAGCGCAGTTCACGTATCATTTCTCACGTTGCGCACCAGAGCGGAGGTTGAACCGCTTAACATTATTGCAGGTCAACATGGTGTGCAGCAGGTCTTGTGATGTGGAGAACATTGTATGTGTAGTTGAAATGAAGCATTTTGTAGGGCCCCACATCAAAATATGCTTATAAATAATATGAAACAATACCATAACGACATTAACTGAATTCCATTCCCCCCAACTCGACTATTCTGTTAAATTGTGGTTAAGTGAGCAGTCTGTTTGAAAAAGCAGGTGCAGGCTGCTTTCATGTGAAGAAACGCTGCCATTTAACATCAAAGGAAAGCGCTAATACACAAGGCTAGGTTTCTTTATCATGTAAACATAATAAAAGTAAGTATATCCAAGAATATACAGTTGAGGGCAAAAGATTACGTATCACTTGGCTTAAAGACTTTGAAACTCAATGTTTCACAACTCCACACATGTCACATTACCATTCCTTTCTCAATGTTAAGTCAATTAAGATATCTACTTTATTTCTATAACTGGTGATTTCAAAATAATGATAGGTCAAGTCATTTTCTAACTCAATCCAGACCCGGGTTGCAGGGGAGGTGGTGCTGGAGCCAATCCCGGCCTGCATAGGGCACAAGGCAGGAACAAATCCCGACAGGGGCTAATTTTAGCATCACCAATTCACCCAATGTGCATGTCGTTGGATTGTGGGAGGAAACTGGAGCACCAGGAGGAAACCTATGGTGACACGAGGAGAACATGCACTCACTGGGATCAGCAGTTTTACACTTCTCTGTGCCATCCCAAAATAATAACTGATAGATTTTTTTCACCAAAATAATAAGTAACAGATTTTATTCAGGCTTTTATTTACTATATCAGATTTTCAGTGAGTCATAAGTTTACATAGCATGCAGTTTGTCAGTGTTTGGTGGCATTTAGTATAGGTGGATATCAATTTTTGGCCTCAACTGTATTTATCAGATATGAACATTTTTTTTAATGTTTCATTTTGCATTTTACTAAAATTTAAGTGCCATTGTTGTCACCAACAAGCACATTTTGTAAAAATGTGTGTTGTTTTTGGTTTAAAAGTTCAGGTGGCACAGGGTAGAATTTCAAAGCAGATACAGAGCTAAACAAAAAGGCAAAAGTCAATTGAACATTTAAAAATGTATAATGCTGCTTACCAAGAATTAAAGTCACATGATAACATAAATGCACCACTGGTAGGTAACCCTTAGGAAAGTATCTGACAGATTTAAATGTAATTATAAGCTGGACAGCTAACATGCACACATGTTACACAACATAACAACAACACTAATAAATGAGGCAGTAAGACGTGCTATATGGATCCATATTACAAAAGAAAGTACAAAGGAGTATAACGGTAAACCAAACGATATTCTCATTGCAGCATTCAATGGTTTCTTTTAAGCTCAACAGGCAGGTACTTTCAGAGAATTAAGTTATTACACAAGTACACCATGGAACTGTGCTGGTTCTAAATTAGCCAAAAAACAAATGCAAATATTTGCATTAACACCACAAAATCTTAATTCCTGAGGTTAATGGTAAACCCTACCTTATGCTGAATCTTTATTGCTGTCCTTTGACTTCATAGCGTAACTTGCAAAGTAAGCCATAATGACAAAAATAAATGTACAACCCTTGCGCTAATTATTTTGTAAAGTACATAGCAATCGTTCTCAATAAAATAGAAAGAGAGGAACTAGAGAGGTTGGCCGCGTGCACATTATAGCACATACAGCACATTACCGTACCCACCAAACGACTAACAACCTCGAGACCGAAATTAGGACCCGAACGGAGCCGTGCAATGGGTGCCACCTCAGCACCGCGCTAGTTTGAATGGCACAGTGTGAGGGTTTTACAGTGGGTGGAGAGCCAAAAAGAGGTATTGTATAAAACAGTGATGGAATAGAAAAACAATCAGACGTCATTTTCATCTTATGGTAGCACAGTGGATAGGACCACTGGACAGTTATAGCATTCTGGACTTGAATCCTGTGGTCAGTCATTGTTCATGTGGTGATTTTACAATCTGCCATATTTTGGTTGGGTTCTCTTTCACATTACGTTTTTCAAGATGGTGGAAACAGTGCTACTTTAAAAAATACATTTTAACACACCTTCACTTCTGATACCAGCCTATTACTTTTTAACACTAGAATTACCATAGCCTACGAAAAAACTCATAAATCCAGCCCACCTTAAAATCCCTTTGCACCTCTCTGTCAGCGTCTTTTGTCTTGTGAATGTGTCGATAAGCCCAAGCAGCAAGCAGCCTGCTACACTACCCCCCACCCCACCGCCGCAGAACGGGTAAGAAGTTCTCCCAGTTAAAGCCTTGATTATCTGGGAGTGAGCTACCTAGAATTGTATAGAGTAAATAATTTCATGTGTGTTCTGTGACTACAACAATCTATGTAAACACATTGTTAAAACAGAAAAGTTTTTCATGTTTTAGTAATAAATGAGAAAATGTAGACATGAACTTCACACATTATACAAACAACACTTAATTGTTGTTTATGTCACAGGGGAACATGTCTGTTTCCCAAAAATAATGTACATTTGACAGCTCAATATTACACTGGTAACACAGATAATTACTCAGTTGTCAACATAGTTGTTCCTAACATTCTTTTCATTCCTCATTTAATTAACTTTTAAAAGTTTTTAGTTTTCATGTGCAAACTGCCTTGACCCTCTCTTGACTCTTTTGAATTATTCCACACCCACAACATAGGAGTGCAAGAAACTTTCTGTATCGTCCAAATGATGCCACAATATGTGGAGGATAATCATCACTAGAATGAATGTAATGTAAAAAATATTTCAGAGTTTAAGGGATTGACGTCTTTGACCCCCTTACTCCTGGAAAATTTAGGAATTCCACCCTGAAGAATGTATCTGGATATGTGAAGAATCTGCATTGTCTTATGCAGCATTTTTACATAGTGTTTTATAGCTAATAATGTGTGTATTGTGCTCTTTTACAGCTAATCTCAATAATTTTCTTCCAACTCAAAGTCAATGCATTTAACGCAGTGCCAAACTAGGGCATCACGGTGGCACAGTGGATAGTGTGGGTTTCTCACCACACTAAGGACTCGGGTTTGATTCCTAGCCTATCCAATGTGGTTCTGGAGACTGCATGTTCTCTACATGTTTCCATGTGTTTTCTGACAGTATTTGGATTTTTCTCTGACATTCCCTGAAACCATGCAGTTTGGTTTAATTTGTGATTACAATCTGATCAGTTACTGAATGAGTGTAAATGTATGTGTGAGTTCTGTGAAGTTTGCCATATCACCCAAATGATGCGTCAATGTTATATATGTCTGGAGTGAGCACAGTCATTCCTGGAGGGCCGTAGTGGCAGCAGGTTTTGTTAAAACCCCATTGCTTAATTAGAAAACAATCCTCGCCAATAATTTAATTTCATGGCTTGTTAGTGCTTTAACTCGGCCATATCAGGTCATTCTCATATCCTAGATTTTTTTTTTCCTTTCCAGGATATTATCCAAATGATTTGAAGCCTAAAACGGACGAGTAATTCTCAGTCCTTCACTTTTTTTTCTTCACTTTCCTCCCAAGTATTTAATTAAACCAAAAAGTGCACGATAATTACACACAGATGTAAACATAAACAAGCTAAATGGAGAAATGCTTCTTTTTACATAAATTGTTTATATGAAAATGTGCTATATAAATAAACGTTGTTGTTTTTGTCATTTGCATCTTATTGCTAATAAGGAGCAATTAAAAAATGAGAATAAACCTGTTTAAGACTAAAATAAACAATTAGGGTTCAAAATCTTAATGAGCAAGACAACTAAAATGAAGCAGAAATGTTACTTCAGCAATAAGTGCTTTTTATTAAGTAATTGGGTTGGAACAAAAACCTACGGCCCTCCAGGAACGACTTTGCCAACCCCTGCTATATGTGGAGTATAACCATCACTAAAATGAGGGTAAAGTACAAACATATTTCATAGTTTAAGGGACTGACCCCTTACTCCTCAAAAGTTTACCAATTCCACTTTGAGACAATGTATTTGGATAACTTACACTATTTTATTTAGCACCTTTACATTAGCACATTATTATTTTACAGCTACTCTACTGTACACCAGCACATCAGTCTGCACACTTACAGTCCCACTAGGAGTTTGCATATAGCTATGAATTGCCAAGCTTTGGGAATTCAATTACTTAGCCACTAGGGGGCGACACTATTTAAACCTCAAAAACACAGTGGAAACTCCTTGTGGTGTTTGCTCCTGCTAAACACTGGACCTACCAAATATGATGCACCAATTCTTACAACTGTAACACTGTAAAATGTAATAATAAGTAGGCTTCAGAATGTTATGTTATATAAAACGAATAAACTATGAAAGTCATCCCTCCATTTTTAGTAAATAACAGGAAACAGACTACAATGTAAACTCTTACCAACTTGCTGACAACTTTAGAAATGATCTCATTTATTTGTTAGACCTTAGACAATAAAAGAAAAATTCAACTGTTCAAAGGCAAAAAGCAAAGTCACTCCTAAGTGAAGAAAGCATGAATGTCTTACACACTGACCTCTTATTAAAGAATTAAGTAATCCCGTCGTCTTTTCAATTATGGACCTTGAATACCAGTCACAAGACCAGCTTGTGATTAACGTTCCAGGAGTGATTCTCCGCTAAATGGGTCAGATCAGGCAGCGGTTGAATGCTTGGGGTACCTGTGAACATAGGGTTCAGCCTTTATATTTCTTTTATTGAATAAGATTGTTCTTTTTTCTTGAAGCAAATGTTTCATAAAGATAAAGACACATTTTAAAAGACTAGTGCATAAACACATACACACACAGCTGTCATATAAAGCACAAAATGTTCAGCTAATCTGATTTTCTCTTTGGTTAATCTCACACAAACTCTTTTCTAAATACTAAATGTTGGCAACACGTTCTTCATAAACCCAATGCAGAAACATTTACTAATTTCATACCATATGACACAAAAGAAGGACTTCTGCTTTGGTGTCTAAATGTATTCTTAATGGCCTCTGTCAATATGAAGTGTTTCCATTGTTGTATGTGTCATAGAGCGTCGTAAATTCCCTGCAGGAAATTCAAAGATCACCACACATTCCAAACGCCTCCATATTTCCAAGTAACTACGGATAAACCCTCAGTGTCAGCTGACTGCACCACAATCAACATTTTAACCAAGGAAAATAGGGAAAACATCCATCTGCAGAATGCTATCAGTTTAGATAAAGAAGAAAAGGCTAATCCTTCTCTGTAGTGGATACCATCTTCTTCTCCACTGTCTGGCTTTTATCTTCTTCAAGCTCAAAAAGCAGCTGTAAGAGAAAAATGTCAGGAATGCTCTCTTTTCAAGCCAGTTTCAATGATTTACTTCCATCTCAAAATCAATGCTTTCAACACCATGCCAAACTAGAGCATCATGGTGGCACAGTGGCCTCACAACACCTGGGACCCAGGTTTGATTCTTAGCCAATCCAATGTGTTTCTAGAGTTTGAACGATCTCTGAAAGTATTTGGATTTTCTCTGACATTCCCTAAACCCATGTGGTTTTGGTTAATAAGTGACTCTAAAGTGATAAAATAATGAATGAGTGTAAATGTGTAAATGTGTGTTCTGTAAATGACTGTCACCAATACTGAGTCAGTTAATGACTTATTTATAATGCTCCCTGAGATATCTTCAGTCTCCCAGATAGTGTACAGAAGATGGATGGATGTTTCATACTGATGTATCTGAATTTATGTGTCTTGGCATCATAGTTTGCCTTGCACTGTTTCTTATAGTATGCGGAGAGATGGATTTTCACATTTTGATAACCCACTGTATTACTCTAGAACTTTGAATCTATTATTCTGCATCAATTCTAGCCTCAATAATCTTGAGCCTGTTGTAAATTAGAATGGTTGAACGTTCTCACTTTAACATGGCTCTTATCTACTGATTTTTAGTGTGTATTAATCCACGCCATGAAACTATCACTGTTTTTGACTTGTGTTCATGTGTTGATCCATCTGACGCTCTTAAACAGCAAACTGTATTATTGTTAGTTCTGGATGTTGTGAGGTTTCTAAACTCTTTTAGGACTCCCCCCAACGGGACAACATGCTGAAGACCGTCCCGAAGTGTGATCACTGCATATGTGGTAGACTGTTTATCCGTTGCAGTGGCTCACCGCCGAAGCAACTCCAAAATGATCCTGGTCACGCTATAAGCGCCTGTCATCGATGGGTGATACAAGGAACCTTGTAAATACAGGGAACAGTATTACTTGGCCACTAACCTGGTCACGACCCTGCCTGACTGCCGTGTCTGTGTATAGGAGAGTGGCAGATCCCGCTACAATAAATAAACATGCTGTTCCTATTACAAGGTGATTAAAGTTGGTTTTGCTAAAATACTGAGACTCAGTTCGTGTTTTGGGGTGCAAGGCAGTGACTCACGAATCACAATGTATTTTGTTTCAGTCTTATTTGTGATTGTTCAATCATAGGCTGTTAGATATCTGATGTTACTAATTTGTACCGATTCTAAGTACCTGATGAATTATAATGTGCTATTTTTGAACCTTTATGTATCATAATGTAGTGATCACAAATGTCTGATTGATTAATATGTGATTTTATCTTCTGAAATATTAGCATTACTGATCATGAATCCATAATGTTTTGGCAGGTGCTGCCCATGTATTTGGCTTTGTCACCCTGAGTCTATGATGTTTCTGCCCCACTGGTTCATCAGGAATCCATGTTGTATCGGTATGTATTGACCGTTTTGAATTAATCCCATGTGCTAATTATGAGCCCATGATGATTAGATCAATAATCCTTTACCTAATATAACATACAGTATATCATTCTTAGCCCCTGTACAGGAAAGTAAATGTCCCACTTTGCATGAGTTCATGATGAATTAACCTGTTTTCATTTTAACCTCTGAGGTATTGATTCCAAACTTTTGTTCATTAAACCCTGACACATCATGCTCTCTCAGCCTTGCCACTGATTATAGCTTATTGTACTACTCATTAGTTCTTGATTTATTAGCGCTGATTGACCTTAGCCCCTGATAAATTAATCTCAGGCTGACGTGTCCCACCATACTTATCATGAATTCCAGATGGATTATACAGCTTCAGTCTTATCCTGAGCTATTTACTCCACAGTGTTGATCCTGAGCCCCAGATGTATCAAGAAGAATTGATCCGAGGTCCTAAAAAATATCTTACTGTACTGATCATAAGTCACTGATGCAATAGTCATAGCCCCTTTATCTTCAAACTTTCATTTAGAAAATTAAAAAAAAAAACTCAGTATTTATGGGCTCCTCTTAATTATAAGGGGTGGGCAAAATGTAGGTTTACAGTTGTTTGTATGGAAAAAGACATGCAGGTTAGCTTTATAAACTTTATTAACTCACAGGAATGCCACAGTGGCACAGTGCACTTCTTGAAAGCGCTCAAATTTCTGGCCTTGCGTACCCATAACCACTCCTGTATATCTTTCTTATCTAAGTGTTCATTATTTAGTTATCTTGTGTATAGAATTTATTAATTATTATTCTTATCTAAATTTAATTTGTTTTTCTTTGCATATAACTATTTCTTTGACATGTTATATGGCACTTTGAGCTATCGTACATCCTTTGTATGAAGATGTGCTATAGAAATATATTTTAACAGTAGCGGCCTACTGCACGATAATGTGCAGTGAATAAACTTGACTTGAGCATTCGTAGTTTTCATTCTCTTTCTCTGTTTAGCATTCGTTTGCTCAGAGGTTGATGCGCTTGCTGCTTCCTGAGCAGCTCTTCTTTTCTCCACCCTAGCAGCCCACTCCTTCTCTTCTTCCGTCGGCATCTTTTCGCATTAAAACTGATTTAAGTCCGTTTTTATGTTGCAATTACTTAGTTTGTTTTTCTCACTTTTTCACTTCAGCTGACACTTAAGTGTTCAATCTGCTTCAAGAATGATTGAAGATATGAAGAGGGAGGGGAAGTGACGGTGAAGGTGGTAGGGATGAGAATGGCGCCTGCATAGCCGCCCTGCTGCACACTGCCGAGTGTTGATTTTAATATAAATAAAAATAAAAGGAAGAATAAAAATCATCACCCTGAAAGCAGACAGTAGAGGTCATTTAGTATATGTGTACCATATTTCAGGTCAATAGGTCAAATGGTTTGCGAGCTACAAGTGATTTGAAATCCTGGACAGACAAGCGGACCACCACGGTAGCGTATTATATAAGAAGATTGTTTTTGTAGTTGTACCATTCTTAGTCCCCGACATTGGCTCATTGAACTTTAATCTTTCACAAGTTCCCAATACAATACGCTATATTAATTTCAACTTTTGATATATGTATCCTTCCGTATGTATTGATCTTGACCTCCAGGTACATTGGATTGTATTCATCTTAAATGATTTACTGCATATGACAGAATGTTTAATTCTTAGCCCCTTGTTCATTAATATGTATTAATATGCTTCATGCTTCAAGTTACAATTTTATTTGTCAACAGTATTATAATTCTTACTTGTCCTGCAATAAAGTGGAATGACAGTTTGATTTATTACAATACTAGGGGGCTCCACCCCCTGCTTGCTTCGCTCACCCACCCCCGTGTTTGGTTACCGGATATACAATTTAAAGAGATTGTTTATTTCATGGGAATTGTTATACAGTGATCCCTCGCTATATCACGCTTCGACTTTCGCGGCTTCACTCTATCGCGATTTTTTTCTCATACATGCTTACGTCACTATGCATGCGCTTTCTGAGAACTTTTATCTAAGCCCTACGATGGCTCCTAAACGTGCTGCTATTTCTAAGCTTTCTGACAATAAAACTAAGCGCCGGAGGAAGATGCTTACTATCCAGGAGAAGGTGAAACTCTTGGATATGATGAAAGATGGCAATACCCTACAAAAGCCTCCTCACGCATATGAAAAGACAGCACCAGCAACTGCCTATGAAGATGTTCTTCAGCCGCGCACCCAGACACCCACTGCCTACTCCTAGTACTGCTTCAGCGAAAGAAGACAACAATGCACCTGCTGAAGATACTGCACCACCTCTGAAGACTCTCCTACTGAGGTCGTGCCTTCATAGGTTAGTGGTTGTGTGTAAGAACTGTGTGTGTTTGTGTGCAATTAAATGTACAGTACAATAATCTACTATATAAAAGCGTTCGGGATTGTCCTTCTGTCCCGTGAGTATAAAGCGTAGCGGTATTCCGCTTATTACAGACTTACTACTTGCAGCTTGAGATACGAAGCGACGCGATGTGAGCAGAGTTCTGGTGCTCTCCTCGTTTCCCTTGCTTTTGTGGACGATGCGCTGGAAAAATAGACAAAATTATGTCTCTGGAAATAATTAATGTTGATGGAGTACAAATGCCTCACTGCGTAGTAAATATCAGGGGAGATGGTGCTTGCTTATTCTCATCTATAACTTATTTAGTGCATGAAACTCCGTCTTTAGCGGTACAGATTTGGGCTGACATTGTACGACTTTGGACAGGCACTTGAGGGGATAAAAAAAAACTGAGGTTTTCGGGAGATGTTATGAATGGGCACTTTGTTGTTCTCATTCCCTACACTTGCATGCCTGATGTACACATGGAGCGCACACAAATTGGGGATAAAAGTCGGTCGCCTTAAAAGGGGAGTGCGCCTAGTAATATGATATTTGTAACGTCTAATATGTCTTATTTTCTCTTATTTTGTCTAATATATTGGGTAATACAAGTGTAATGGTGACTAAAGGGTGTTATTTCATGTCTAGAGGGCTCTAATAATGTTAAAAAACTTATTTAGAAGGTCGTAAACAGGTTTTCTATACTCTAACTGCGAAAATATTAGATTTATAAATAAAGAATCCTACTTTGCGAAAATTCATTTATCACGGTAGAGTCTGGAACGGATTAACCGTGATAAACGAGGGTTCATTGTATATGCATTATTTTCACTTTTGTCTTAAAACTTTTGTAAAAACAATATTTGTCCTTTTTTTCTGGCCTTGGGCGTGGTGACATCTCTTTCTCGCAGGACGTATAACGCTGCTCACGTTGTGAAGGGGGGGGGCGACCGTCGGATTATCTGCTGTCTGTCTTTCTGCTGCTGGCGAGCTGCCTGTTCTGCTTGTCGCATGTCGTTGTTTTAAGAGCTGTGAGCACATGATGTGTGTCTGCCAAAAGCAATCCAACAACTCACTGACTCTCTGCTGCTCGTGTTGTGAAGAGGGGGGTTAGGGTGGCTGAACGCATGCAAGGAGAAGTGGTCGGATCATCTGCTGCGAGCTACGTGTTTTGCTTATCGCTTGTCATTATTTTAAGAGCTGGGAATAAGTTAAAGTGTCTCTCATGGGACTTCAAATTATCTTCTGGGAAGATCACTACTCGTCTCCCTAGTCTGCCTCCCCAAGATTTTTTTTATAATAGAGATATTGTCCTCAAAGGGTGACAGCAGTTAGCCTTACAATTCCAGCATTCTGGATATAAATCCTCCATTTAGCAATTGTCTGTTTTGTATTTGCATGTCTTTTGGACTGGGTACTTCAGTTTTCCTCCTACATTACCATCAGAATGTGCATAGTATGTCTTTTGGGTTATAAACTGGTGCCACTTGATCGAGTAGCCCCTGTGGTGGAATGCTAGTTCTGCTGCTATTGTCTTTTACTTTGTGCCCAAAATGGCCAGGATAGGCTACAGCCCCCCATGCAATTCAAAATAAAAAGACATAATCCAGAGAATGTTATGTTAGGTTGTTGTGTTGTTGATCTTAAGACCTGATGAATCTGGTGGAATTCATTACATGATGTTCCAGATTGGTCTGTCTGATTTTGTTTAGTATTTCTTTAGTTTATACATATCCACTAGTCATTTAACCTCAAAGACAGATTACCTGGACTAACAGTCACTATGATGTTTCCCAGCCTGCTTCTTAGTTTAGTTTTGAAAGTACCCTGTAGTTTCACTTTACAGCAATTAGTGTCCCCCTGGAGATCAGTGTGTTATGCTAAATATCTTTTATAACGAAAAGATGTAATTTACTAAAACAGAGTTACGTCCCATGTGTGGAGTAATGCACTGTTATTATACTCTGTACTTGACAGCCTGTTTGTTTGATCGTTGCTGCTTTAGACTGAAAGGGAAATTTGAAAGCCCTGGATTTTCTCTAATTAAAATGCAAAGCTGGGCCTATCCTAGTCTGCTGCTGGCATATTTTCCATGGCTACAGTAATCTCTTTTCTCAGCAGATCAACATTTTGGCAGCAGCAGCAGTTGAAAGGACATCATTCAGCAGACTGTAAGAACACGGAGTGTCAGAAGACTTCAGTTACACCTCCTGTTTTAAACAAGGTAGAGTGAAATATTGCAGCCCATTTGCTCATTTAAAGGCAATGTCAAATACCAAACCAGGAATACAGGAAATGAAAGTTTGGAGCTGTTACTGAGGCAGACTCTCACAACGCTCCTCTAATCGTGGATAGGAGGCACATCCCAGGGACTTCTTTCATTATGCCGAGGCTTAATTTGGACTCCTTACATTTATGCAAGCCAGCTTGCAAACTGAGTTTATGAAATTTCCATGATGTGTAATTGTTAGTATCATTTCCACAAATGTATTTTGCTTCATTTGCCTTTTGTAAAGAACTTGTGTTTTTAGTTATCATTTTTTTTAATTTTACATTTTTTCTGATAATGTTTAAAAAAATTTGCACTGTGTTTCATGGTAGAACAGTCGATTGCTGCTGGTGCCTCGCTAGGTTCGGATGCTTTTTTACTGTTGTGGGATTTTCTACAGATAATTTTGTTTTCCTTCCTTATCCCAAAGGCTTGCTTGTTAACTTAAACTGACGGCCTTAAACTATCCTGCGTGACTGGGAGTGTATGTGTGTGGGTATTTGGGATAGATTGCTACACCATCCAGGGCTGGCCAGGATGGGTTTGGACCTCCTGCATTACTGAACTGCACGATTGAACAGCTTGGCACCTTAAACAATGATTAAGCAGGTTTTTAATGTTTATGGACGGACACTTTTTGCTCTCTTCCTTGTGTTCATTATCCTGTGTCAGTCTTTCTGTGCATCCTGGACAACAAGATTTCTGTCCATTTTTGACATTTGGTTTTGAAGTGATCACATTTTCCTCTGCCAGTGGAGAATTGCTGTGCACAAGTGAGTAGAAGATGAGGAGCACTGCCTTTTCTGACTGTGTCTGCTAAATGTGGAAACTCTGCTAAGCAGACAGCACTGTAATTAGCTCCATTTTTCATGGTAATATTTGATTTATTGTTATTAGAATCCTTGAAAGGTGATTTGTCATAGAGTGGCATCCCATCCAGAGTTAGATATTGGCCTGTGCCTGATGCTGACATTATAGACTTCCCACCACACTCCCCAGATTTGAGCCTCAGAGATCCTTAGGGCTATACTGTTTGGAGATGTGTGTTCTTGATAAGGTTAACAAGGGAAAATATTTCCTGAGAGAGGGCAGATAATGACTTTCAGACAACCTTGAGGAGTTTCTGGCAAACTACTGGATGACTCAAAGTATAAGTGATGTAGTCTAGCCTGTTCTCAGTCAGGGTGGGTAAACACTGGCAACAGTTGGATATTGTCAAGAGTTTAAGGAGTACTTAGACTTGGTTAGATACACCTTCCTTGCAGGAAACGGTGCCAGAAGCATTAGTTGCATTTGGGCCCAAATATGTTGCTGAGGTTGTTGTGGTGATTGATGAGGAACGTGGCCATAGGGGTAAACAAAATCTGTTTGAAAATTCTGAAAGCATTACCATCTGATAGTTGAAGCTTTGATACAGTAGAAGCAATACACGTACCATCTTGGCCATGGAATATTGCACTCATTCTTTGTCCTGGAAGATATCTGAGGTATCACAGGAATTTGTCAATACTGTACAGATATCCTTTGTGGATGACTATGTACCCAGTGGAATGTACTGTACTTCAAGAATAATGGGCTACAGGGCTGATGCTACATGCTGCTTGGTCCTTGTATTTGCAAACACAGAGTGGTTTTCCCATACTGGCCATTAATTCATATCCAGTCATTACAGGCCTTGGACACCCTGATGGTGCGTCTTGTCTTCTCCTCTGTTTGTTCATGATTTTCATTGGCATGACTGCGGAATTTGAGAGTATCCAGTTTGGCAATGCAAGGGTAGTATCCCTGCTGTTTGCAGATGGTATTTCCCCCCTTGTCTTCATTGGGTTGTGATCACCAGAAAACACTGTATTGGTTCACAGCTGAATGTGATATTAATAATAAGTTGTATGTTGCAAGTTACAACATTAAGTAGTAGCTGTCATCACAAAAAAAACTGTTCATTTGCCAAGTCTTTCTGCTAATATATCTAAGTTCATTATGGGAAAGAACCTTTGCATGAACATGTGTGTAAGCAGGGCAGCACACTGGCACTCTGGTAGTGCTGCTACCTGGCAGTAATGAGATGGGTGAATCATGTCCCAGGTGCTTCTTATGTACAGTTTGTATGTTCTCTCCATCTTGTTGCTCGTGTCCTTCCACAGTCTGAAGGCATGCACATTAAGTGGATTGGTGTTGCTAAATTAGCCCTATTGTGTGTGTGTGTGTGTGTTGACCCTGTGATGTGCTGGTGCCCTGCCCAGGTGTTCCTGCCTTGCTCCTGATGATTGCTGGGATAGGTACCATCTGCCCCATGACCCTTCCTTGGATAAACAGATTAATTAGTCCTTTTATAATAAATGTTTGTATATAGCCTGATTGAATGTTTGTATATAGGTTAATTACTTAAATTGTACTTCATTAAAATTTATTGTGTAACCGTCTTTCATGATACAAATTGAGATATCAGTGTAGGGAAGAAGATCAGCATCTCAATTTTATCTATTTGTTTATTTTTTTATTGTAAACCTTGTAATCCTAATCCAAATCAGGGCTTGAGGTTGAGAACCTATCTGGGTGAAACCAACCCTGGACTGGGTACTAGTCCCCTCAACGCCTGCTCATGCATTTATCCACAGTTGCGTACACACAGGTTATTTGTGGATCTTCCAAATCAACCTCACCTCTATGTCTTTGGAATGTGAACACTGGAGTGTTCAAGCAAAAATCATAGAAACTGAGAGAACATAAAAACTCAATACAGACAGCACTCATGTATGCACTTCAAACTCAGGATGCTGGATCCATGAAGCAGCAACACTGATTACTATATGCGGTGTAAAATAATCTCATATTTTTTTACTCGCTTTTCATGGTAAGGGTCACAGTGGCAAAAGTCTAGGTTGATCAGGTGAAAGCTCCTGAACTTCAGCAGTGGTCCCCCTGGAGAATACCGTGGCACTCCCATATCAACTGATGTATATATATATATATATATATATATATATATATATATATATGTATATATATATATATAACGTGTGAACGTTACCTGGGCACAGACAGGCAGACATGTTGTAAATTCACCACCACATGTTTATTTACACTATTTACAAGATTAAAGTTCACACACAAACCTCAACAGTCCCCAAAGTCCTGGCCAATAGCACACAATGCCTTCACTCTTCGGGCCGCCTCCACTCTCTCTCGTCTCTGACCTTGTCCTTCTTCCACCCGACTCCAGCCTCGAATGAAGGGAGGCGGCCTCTTTTATCTTCACCCGGATATGCTCCAGGTGTTCCCTGGCAATCACCCGCCGACACGCCCCTGTGTGGCGGAAGTGCCGGCTGTACTCCCAGAAGCTCTCCGGGTGTCCCTACTTCTCTTCCGCCCAGCACTTCCTGGTGTGGCGGAAGTGCTGAGGTCCAGGGCTCCAAAGGCATCGGGGCGCCCCCTGGCGGTGACCACAGGACCCTACAGGGTTGGGCTTCCAAGCCCTCTACCCGTGGCCCCAAAGCAACCAGGGTGGCGGCCCCACGTGATCCAGGGCGGGCGTAGACCCTCTTCCATTCCTTCAGGCGTCCCAGCCGGTTGCCGCCCCTGGCCTCCCTGACAATATATATATATATATATATATATATATACAGTATATATAATTTCTCCAGATTGTTCTGCGTTGCATTTGGAAAATGTTTAAAAGAATTTCTCGGTAAAAAGATATGGAAAAGTTGATCACTCATATTTTTTCATCATTTTAAGTGCAGCATGACTAGTAAACGTGATCAAGAAAACCAGGAGACAGGCATGTGCTCTTAGTTGTAGTTTTCTAAGAAGCTAATAAATCACATGAGAGTAATCAACACTTAATGATATTTAGAACTGCTTAAACAGACGAGTGGGCAACACAATGGCACAGCAGTTACAGCTGCAGCCACTTCAGCTTCAGATGCCCCCAAGGGGAATCAATTAAAAAGGGACTAACAAATCTGGACACCAAGTGGAATTCTTGGGGAAGTGCATTCAGAACAGACGCTAGGAACCACTTCTGTACACATGAAACTTGGTGAAGTAGCTGTTGGATAAGCAAACCAGTATGATGGGCAAAATAGCTTTTGTTTCCTATGTGAAATTTCTTGTGTTCTTATAAAATGGTTGTTTTGTTGGATGTATGGAGCATTTCTGGAGTTTGGTTTGTAACAATATTCAGATATTATACAAGACCCTGTCTTCTCCTGTTATCTTAACATATATTTTAATGATTAAATTAACATTATTTCAGTTTTTTTTATAAATGATGCCTCTTTATCACTGAACATATTCACGTAATAAATGTGTAATTTATGTTACTAATAAAATTATATGAATAATATCTGTAAGTACCATGGGGACCATTCAGACCAATAAAGCAGTGCTAAAGTTTTGTTAGTTCTGAGAAATAAGGCACTGTGTCTAACATGGCACAGATAAAAATAAAAAAAAAAACATTTGGCTAGTCAGCCTCTAGATATGTGCCCCAGTTAATGTTGATGATAAAATACATAACATTATCTACTACTAGCTGAAATACCTGACGTTGCCCGGGAGGAAAATAAAGTGTTTGTTTTATTTTTGAATTGTTTGAGAAAAATATAATAAAAAAAAACACAACTTTAAAAATAAAAAATAAATTAACAAACAATGAAGACTCACTAATGTGCTTGTCTTGTGGTCTTGTATGTATGCTGTTATCCATTTGATGCTTGCTCTATTTAATTTGAAAAGCAACAGGGACGCAGTGCTGCTCACACATAAAGAATGCTTCCAGTCACCTCCAGTTCGCCCTCTGGTGGTCAATTACGAGTGTCAACTGGATGATAACAAGCATACGAGACCGCAAGATAAAGAGAAGGGGTTGATTTCACCCTACAGTATTTCTAGTCGAAACAATGAGAAACATTTGTACCAAGTTTCATGAAAATCTCTCTAGCCGTTCGGAAATGATGCTGGAACATACAGTGTTGCCCGGGAGGAAAATAAAGTGTTTTTTTTTTTAATTGTTTGAGAAAAATATAATTTAAAAAAAAAAAACAACTTTAAAAACCAAAATAAATTAACAAACAATAAAGACTCACTAATGTCTTTGTCATGCAGTCTTGTATGTATGTTATCATCCATTTGACGCTCAGACCCAGCCAACTCTATATAATTTGAAAAGCAACAGGGGCGCGGTGCTGCTTAAACATAAAGAATGCTGGCAATCACCTGCTATATACTAACTGTGTAAGCGGCACGGGATCCTAGAAAGTGTTGAAATCGTCAGAACTACTCTGGGCATCTCTCTCCTAGGATGATTTGTGTTGCCGAAGTGCTCTCATCGTTTGTGCATTAGCAGTTAAGTGACTGTCTTTCTTTGGAGGTTTCCCTTTGCTGGTGTGTGGACCTTGCTTGCGTATCCTCGGAGCTGGAGTCACCCCGACTCCATGTCTAACTTTCGGGCCGGACAGACACATACACTTGCACGCGTAGAACTCTATTTAATTTCAAAAGCAACAGGGGCGCCGTGGTGGTGCTCAAACATAAAAAATGCTGACAGTCGCCTCTAGTTCGCCCTCTGAGTGTCAACTGGATGATAACATGCATACAAGACTGCAAGATCACCACCCACCCTACCCGGGGGGTCTAGGGCTGATTTCACCCTACAGTATTTTTAGTTGACCATTGAGAAACAATTGTTGTTTCATGAAAATCGCTCCAGCTGTTTGGATGTGATGGTGGAACATACATACTGTATGTACATACACTCATTGATTTTTATAAATATACAGTAGATATAGATATAATAAAACACTAAGGTCTGTGGGTGTGTCTGGTTCCTTTGAGCAATCTGATTCGTCAGTTGGCTTTGGTGTGACCAGCCAATTTGGCTTTGGAGACGTGATTGAAAGACGAAATGCGATTTTCAGACATATGAGGAGGAGTAGAAGCTTAGAAGGCATTCAGAGAGTCTCCTCAAAGCAGACGGGAGGTGAGCAAAGTGCCTCAAAGTGATGGAATCTGAGAAGCAGGCGTGATGGGACTGCACTCAAGAGAGGGGGTGCCGGTCAAGAGGGGTTCAGACACACGAGGATTCTGAGGAAAGGCACTAAAGATACGTGTAGGGCAAGAGATATCAACATTTTTTAAATGTATTCTGTTACGCTTCTTTGACAGGTAACATGGATATGTTGTAAAACATAGAAATAGTTTATCATGGTGCCAGAAAGTGTCAGCATGTTGGTGGGAAATGCTAGTAACAATATGACTGCACTCTGTACACTTGGCAAGACTACTTATGCTACTACTACTACTTGGGTTTGGTTAGGGTTGCCAATCTAGAAAAACTAAAACTGTAATCACCTTTAGAGCAGGGGGTCTCCTGAACCCACTTTTTTAAAGCACAAGGTTTTAGGAAGAAGATGCAGATTTTATGCATTAGACAAGAAATTATGTAATACTGTAACTGTATAAAAGGAAATCTTGCATAGAGTGATACATTTACAAGTCAATTATTTAAATTAGTTTTCAAAATCAAGAATAAATTCACAAATTTAGAAATAAACTTTTAAGTGAAATTATCTCATTATAAGTTCTTAAAGGTGGCTTTTATTAAAAGATTTTTCTTCTCTTATCTGTACATACATTTAAATGATTTGGGTCTCAAATAT
The DNA here is from genome assembly GCF_016835505.1 of Polypterus senegalus. NCBI lineage: Eukaryota > Metazoa > Chordata > Cladistia > Polypteriformes > Polypteridae > Polypterus > Polypterus senegalus. The sequence goes on along the minus strand of NC_053169.1, from coordinate 21,453,092 downwards.
AATTAGTATTTGTACTCCCATTGTATCTTGCCTACTGAGGAGTACTACTTATTTGGTTTAATATCGGACAATATAATGCAGAGTAATAATCTCATACTTTCTAAATTCAGTTAAGGGCTGCAAGGACGTGGACCCAATCCTTGTATCATTGGGAACAATGCAGAAATCAGCTGTGGTTGGAGTGCCAGTCCATTGCAGAAATCAATCACACACATACTGCAATTCACATAAGGGGAACAAATTTGGAATTGCAATTCAACCTAACAGAGAAAAACCACAGGCACAATTACTAGGCACAGAGTCTGAACCTGGAGACAGCAGTGCTAACCGCTGTAAAACTGACTTCACCTATTACATTATATTTGAAATTATTTTTTATGTTTTCCAACATATTTATGTATTTTTGTTGCCAGTCAGTGCTGTTATTTTTCCTCACCACATGCCAATGGGAGGACGCACTGGGACATAATGTGAAAGTGACACTACATCTGCATTTTTGTCAGCTGTGGACATTTATTGGTTCCAGACTGGAAGTGCTTAAACTTAGGCAAACATGAGCAAAATCATTAAGAGTATTTTAACTTGACCGTGTGTTTTGATTTGTTCTTTTGATTTTGGTAAAACAAAGAATTGTGTATAACCTAGACCAGGGGTGCCCAATGCGTCAATCACGATCGACTGGTAGATCGCAAAGGTAGTGCAGGTAGATCGCGTTGCATTCAAAAAAAAATTTTTTTAAACGTTAGTCTATCATATATCGTCCCTATGGCATTTGCCACTTGATTGACATACAGGGCGGCCAGTCTGAGATCTCTTTTCTGCTAACACACTGGTCATCCCACACGCACGATCAAACGCGTGAGCTACTGCAAAACCCTGGCTATCTAAGTGATCTAGTTAGCCTTCCAATTTATATTGACTAAAGAATGGATTTTAAAAAAAAAAATTGTTTGGGGAGGGTATGGGCTGAATGTGGAATTGGAAGAGGATTTCTTTTCTCACAATGTCACCATCCAAGTGCATTTGTCTGACGTTCGAGGTTTGATCCCCGATGTGGGTGCAGTGGAGTGTGTACGCCTGATGAGCCCAAAATAGGGTGAAACACGTGTCACGTACTCTTTGCATTATTTGACAGTTAAGTATATAACATTCTATGATCTGCTTCTCGCAACTGAGAGGGCACCCGTGGCGGATGTTTGCCGACTTGCAGACCAACCACACACGTTACCTGGTAGGTAACCACCCATACAATCAGATTGTGATTCAGACTTTGAATGTTTTATATATATATATATTATATATATATATATATATATATATATATATATATATATATATATATATATATATATATATACAGTGGTGTGAAAACTATTTGCCCCTTCCTGATTTCTTATTCTTTTGCATGTTTGTCACACAAAATGTTTCTGATCATCAAACACATTTAACCATTAGTCAAATATAACACAAGTAAACACAAAATTAAGTTTTTAAATGATGGTTTTTATTATTTAGGGAGAAAAAAATCCAAACCTACATGGCCCTGTGTGAAAAGTAATTGCCCCCTGAACCTAATAACTGGTTGGGCCACCCTTAGCAGCAATAACTGCAATCAAGCGTTTGCGATAACTTGCAATGAGTGTTTTACAGCACTCTGGAGGAATTTTGGCCCACTCATCTTTGCAGAATTGTTGTAATTCAGCTTTATTTGAGGGTTTTCTAGCATGAACCGCCTTTTTAAGGTCATGCCATAGCATCTCAATTGGATTCAGGTCAGGACTTTGACTAGGCCACTCCAAAGTCTTCATTTTGTTTTTCTTCAGCCATTCAGAGGTGGATTTGCTGGTGTGTTTTGGGTCATTGTCCTGTTGCAGCACCCAAGATCGCTTCAGCTTGAGTTGACGAACAGATGGCGGACATTCTCCTTCAGGATTTTTGGTAGACAGTAGAATTCATGGTTCCATCTATCACAGCAAGCCTTCCAGGTCCTGAAGCAGCAAAACAACCCCAGACCATCACACTACCACCACCATATTTTACTGTTGGTATGATGTTCTTTTTCTAAAATGCTGTGTTCCTTTTACGCCAGATGTAATGGGACATTTGCCTTCCAAAAAGTTCAACTTTTGTCTCATCAGTCCACAAGGTATTTTCCCAAAAGTCTTGGCAATCATTGAGATGTTTCTTATCAAAATTGAGACGAGCCCTAATGTTCTATTTGTTTAACAGTGGTTTGCGTCTTGGAAATCTGTCATGCAGGCCGTTTTTGCCCAGTCTCTTTCTTATGGTGGAGTTGTGAACACTGACCTTAATTGAGGCAAGTGAGGCCTGCAGTTCTTTAGACGTTGTCCTGGGGTCTTTTGTGACCTCTCGGATGAGTCGTCTCTGCGCTCTTGGGGTAATTTTGGTCGGCCGGCCACTCCTGGGAAGGTTCACCACTGTTCCATGTTTTTGCCATTTGTGGATAATGGCTCTCACTGTGGTTTGCTGGAGTCCCAGAGCTTTAGAAATGGCTTTATAACCTTTACCAGACTGATAGATCTCAATTACTTCTGTTCTCATTTGTTCCTGAATTTCTTTGGATCTTGGCATGATGTCTAGCTTTTGAGGTGCTTTTGGTCTACTTCTCTGTGTCAGGCAGCTCCTATTGAAGTGATTTCTTGATTGAAACAGGTGTGGCAGTAATCAGGCCTGGGGGTGGCTACGGAAATTGAACTCAGGTGTGATACACCACAGTTAGGTTATTTTTAACAAGGGGCAATTACTTTTTCACACAGGGCCATGTAAGTTTGGATTTTTTTTCTCCCTAAATAATAAAAACCATCATTTAAAAACTGCATTTTGTGTTTACTTGTGTTATATTTGACTAATGGTTAAATGTGTTTGATGATTAGAAACATTTTGTGTGACAAACATGCAAAAGAATAAGAAATCAGGAAGGGGGCAAATAGTTTTTCACACCACTGTATATATAATTTTTAATGTAGGTAGATCATTTTGACCTGGTCATTTTAAAAGTAGCTCGCAAGCTGAAAAAGTCTGGGCAACCCTGACCTAGACCTATTCCTCTAAAGGAGAAACCTATTTGAATAATACTAACCAAAGATTCTATGAATAGACACTATACGGAATAATATTATTGGCTTTCCCTAGGATATAACCTCTTTAGTCTTCTTATGAGAAAAAGATGCTAAAGTATCCCAGCTTTATTAGTGTGTGGCACAGGGCACTGGTTTATGCTGCTGTTTTACAGCTCTAGGAGGCAGGGTTTACAGTAAATTCTGGCCTGCCTGGCTACTGTCTACTCTGTTTGTGTATGTTCTCTGGAACCTTCTTCTGTGCGCTTGTTAGATGCACTCTAAGTTGGCCAGTATGGATGGATGCAAGCTGTCATGAAATAGCACCACATCCCATGTTGGTTTCCACCTTGCACTTAGTGGTAATGTGGTAATCTCTGATTCCATTTGATCCTGAATTGGATGGTTCTGTTCTCACTGTGTAAACATTCATACCTCCATTCTCGGAATTCTTATTTTCATTTGTTCGATGAGTAAAAATAAAATCCTACATACATTAGTTAAAATAAAATAAATATAGATGAAGACTGCAGCCATACAATGTACCAACTAATACAGGATATAGAAACACAGTCCTGGATTCAGATTTGATCTCCAGCTGTTGTGCATGTGGAGTCTGCACCTTCTTCACATTTCTGGGTTTTGTTTTCCTCCTGATACTCAAGTCTTCCTCTCACATTTACAAAAAAAGTGCTAAATAAGTTGATTTGGCGATTTCAAATTGACCTTGTTTGAGTGTGGCTATACTGTATGAGTGAGCTTTACGATGGACTGGCACCCAATCCAAGGCTATGTATTTTGTAAACTTTCCAAAGAAATGCTTCACTTTAGAACACCATATTGGCAAATTAATATATCTCATGAATGTGAAAAATAACTTTAAATTGAAAAATACCAAACATATCTTTTAACAGTCAGGCACGTCTCAGATACACATTTTGGAGGTAAAAAAGTTTTTGAACCCTCAGATAGGATGTGTCAGACCAAAGATGCATGAACACTCACGAAAGAATGAATATGTGTGTATGTGTGTGTGTGACATGGAAACATGGGTTATCTTGGATGACCCTTTTCCTTTCAAAGCCTTTGTCCCACTGTTTATTATTTTTGTGTGCTGTTTCAGTCTTTGTACCCATTAAAGGTTAATTAGTTCATGTTATTATTCACTATCAGTCCCCCTGTCGTGCTTCCTGTATTGGGTTACAATTCCCAAAAAGCACAATTCCCGTTCCAAATATGGAAAGACCCGGGTTTGCAAAGGTCAAACAGAGCTTTTCCCCTTCCCTCTCCTGTTTGTTTAGATTTTTATAATCAAATTTTTATTCAGTTTAAATATTGAAAAAGAAAAAAGGACCAACAGTAAACAGGTTTTGCACAGTATTAGAAACAATGAAATGCAATTAAGTAATCATGATACCAGAAAGGAGACCTGGGTTCACTTCCCAGATCTTCCCTGTGTGGAGTTTGCATGTTCTCCCCATGTCTGCGTGGGTTTCCTCCCACAGTCCAAAAACATGCAGGTTAGGTGCATTGGCAATCCTAAATTGTCCCTAGTGTGTGCTTGGTGTGTGTGTGTGTGTGTGTGTCCTGCGGTGGGCTGGCGCCCTGCCCGGGGTTTGTTCTTGCCTTGCACACTGTGTTGGCTGGGATTGGCGCCATCAAGCCCCTGTGACCATGTGTTAGGATGTAGCAGGTAGTGTGCAGAGGGTACAAACCTATAAATACTTGGGAGTGCAGCTGGATGATAAATTGGACTGGACTGCCAATACTGATGCTCTGTGTAAGAAAGGTCAGAGCCGACTATACTTCATTAGAAGGTTGGCGTCCTTCAACATCTGCAATAAGATGCTGCAGATGTTCTATCAGACGGTTGTGGTGAGTGCCGTCTTCTACGCGGTGGTGTACTGAGGAGGCAGCATAAAGATGAAGGACGCCTCACACCTGGACAAACTTGTTAGGAAGGCAGGCTGTATTGTAGGAATGAAGCTGGACAGTTTAACATCTGTGGCAGAGCGACGGGCACTAAGCAAACTCCTGTGAATCATGGAGAATCCACTGCATCCACTGAACAGGATCATCTCCAGAAAGAGGAGCAGCTTCAGTGACAGACTGCTGTCACTGTCCTACTCCACTGACAGACTGAGGAGATCGTCCCCCCCCACACTATGCGACTCTTCCGTTCCACTGGGGGGGTAAACGCTAACATTATTCAAAGTTTTTGTCTGTTTTTACATGCATTTTTATTACTCTTTAATATTGTTTTTTTTTTCAGTACACTGCTGCTGGATTATGTGAATTTCTCATTGGGATTAATAAAGTATCTATCTATCTATCTATCTATCTATCTATCTATCTATCTATCTATCTATCTATCTATCTAATGGATGGATGGATGGATGGTACCAGAAAGGTGAAATTTATTCTGTGTTTGTTGAACATACAAGTAAGATGTTTATTATGTGCAGAACACCTGATAATGCTACTGCTACTACTACCGGTATTACTACTAAAGTCAGCAACCCCTGATGACATCCTCCACTTCCCATGCCAAGGGTAACAATGGAAATGAAAATAAAGATATTTAAATGAAACCAAGAGGCAGAGGGAAAGGTGTCCAGTTTAAAAGGCTTTGAAATAAGGAGACGAGGCTAAGACAGAGAACTGCAGTGTTGACCAATGTCCACTCGACTCTGTAGTAATCGGACCAAGCCTTGTAACTTCTCGATGGTAGGGCTAGATGACCTGTTGATCTTTTAACATGTAACCTTCAGTTAGGTAAGATTAAGAAAGGAAGCCTTCTGGAGATCAAAAGATAGACATTTAAGGAAATTCCTATTTTAGCAGCAATTGTTCCCAATGAAAATAGATTTCTTTGGATGACAATAACATGAAGAGAGAAGATGTCTAGAAGTAGTAAAAACTGTGGTTTACTGAAATCTTAGTGGATATATTACAAGACAAGAAGACAAGTATCAAACCAAAAGGAGGCTATGGTCAGCCATTTCCTTAAAGTTGATATTGGATGTTCTTTGGGGTATTCTTGGCACAAAGATGGCAAGAAGTATCTGGGGTAAAGCCCATCACCAAATGTGTGCTTGGATGACATATAAGCAATGTATAAGCTTACAGTCCTTTTTTGGTAGCTGGGATTGTTAAACTTGACTGCTATGTTCCTAACAATAATGTTCCTGGAGATGGATGACACAATAGAAAGACTGCAGTGACAGATTGACTTAATGACTATGGGTTGGTAGAAGGCTTCGCACTGGACAGCATGACAAACCTCTACCAGTTTTTAGGTGGAATAAAGTGAAATACAAAAGTTATGGAGAGGTTGAGAAGGGAATAGAGTAGGGACAGATCAACATTGTAAATAAAAGAAAAGGAGTAAGGTGAGATGGCAAAGGTAGACCTCAGAGACCTCACAGCGCATTAGTAATAAAAATGCTCACATACAGTACTTGCAGAGACCAGGATGCAAATGGCAATACACAGTGGGTATTTATATTATTAAAAAAGAAACAATTCATTTGACAGTGTAAAATGGGGAGGTGCAGAACTCCACAAGAAAATCATTAGCTGTTGATAGAGCCAGTGTCCCCCATGCATTCCTGTTTTTCCCTTTTGAGGAAAGTAAAAGAAGCAAGCTTGGTAGGAAGGAGTTAGAAAGGGCTTCTTGTTATTAGTAAGGCTAATAACCTCAACAACACAAGGTTCCTGCATTAGTCTCTCTTATGACTGGAGGATTCTGAAGATGACTTTAGACTTTTATGGGCTCAGACAGTTAAGCATGATTTTATAATGGAGGACACAGACACATTATAAAACTTGGAAAAAACAGCAGTAGTAGACATGTTTGTGTGAATCAGTCATTGCCAATGTATGTCTCAAAGTCAGAAAAATTCAAACCAAAAATATACCTTATAACTGTGGGCAAGCCCACGGTTTCTGACCAAATCCAGCTTGACTGTCCCTTTTCCTGTTTTGAAAATGCGTTGGCATACAGTTATACAGAAGTCCTATTGAGCAGCCCTGTCTGAGCTGTCTGATGTTTTAAGTGAGCTGTTCAACACTCACGCAAGCAGCTTTGAGTACTGGGAGGAAGTTTTGAAAGATGATTGAGGGTCTTATTTCTCTTTTTAAAGTTAACTAATAATAGAATCAATCAGTCTCTTCTATTGCGGGATGACTATTAATCAATCAGTCATTCAGTAACTGAAGTAATCAATCACTCAGTCAGTTTCTAAAACTCCACCAAGCAACTGGGTTTATACCAGCCCAGGTACTCCGCTGTTGCATGGCAGTAACCACGGTCATCACCATCATCATTGTTTTAAACTTCTTATCCTGATGAAGTTCTTTGTAGTAACATGCTTAAGTAGGCTGACCAGGCCAGTCAATCCTCAGAAACATCTTAAAACACCTCCTAGGGAATTCACAGTCACCCCATGCCAGCAGAGGGTTATAATCCCTCCAGCAAGTCCTGAGTCTGCCACAGGTCATCTCCTGTTACAACTTACATAAGAGGTGCCCAAGTGACTTCTAACTTCATTCTAGAACACCTCAGCTGACTCTTTTCAATCTTGAGAAGCAGACATTCTGCTCTGATGTCCTCCTGTATTGTTCCCATATTATGGGGAGTCAGCCTAACAGCCGTGTTCAAGAACCTCATTTGACCTGCTTGTACATGCAATGTCATTCTTTTGGTCACTACAGAGAGCTTATAACTGCAGGTGAAGATGGAGAAATCGAAAGCTTTATCTTAGGACGTAGCTCCTTCCTTTCTACAGTGGTCTAGTACAATATCCACAAAACTGCTGTTGCTGTTTGAAGTCTTGCAACCAATTCCTCCCTACTCCGATGTACTTGAACTCCTTTACTTTAGACAACTTTTCAACTCATACCTGCAGGGGGCAGGCCACTCTTTTCTGGGACCAAGACCTCAGATATGGAGGTACTAATTTTCATCCCAGCTCCATCTCACTTGTAAACCAAGATCACCATCGGATGAGACCAACAGGACAACATCGACTTGTACACAATAGAGGCAGGCTCCATTGTAGGATTAAAGTTGGACAGTTTAACATCTGTGGCAGAGCGACGGGCACTAAGCAAACTCCTGTCAATCATGGAGAATCCACTGCATCCACTGAACAGTGTCATCTCCAGGCAGAGGAGTAGCTTCAGTGACAGACTTTTGTCACTGTCCTGCTCCACTGACAGACTGAGGAGATCGTTCCTCCCCCACACTATGCGACTCTTCAATTCCACCCGGGGGAGTAAATGCGAACATTAATTTTATTTTAATTCTTTTCATTTTTATTACTATTTAATTTAATATTGTTTCTTTGTATCAGTATACTGCTGCTGGATTATGTGAATTTCCCCTTTGGGGATAATAAAGTATCTATCTATCTATCTACCCATCTTTGGTTTCCAAACTAGATCTTCTCCAACCCGCAGGGGCATCTTGATATCCCATCTACTAACGGATAAAAGATGCACCCTTGGTTGAACAGAGCACCCACACTTCACAGACTTGAGCTAATCACAAGTATGTGGACACACCTCTCTTTTTCTGCAAATAAAGAGACTGGATGGTACACACCAGCATCTCCAGAACTCCATAATCTTTGAAGCACTTCACACAATATTCTACAAGGTACTGCAAAAAAACATAACTTTTTTAATCCAGAACACAAATGTAGACAGGAGTGGCAAATTCCCATGACCTCTGAAATACCTGTGCAGGAGTTTCAAAGAGCTGGTCCACTGGTCCTTGGTGAGGATGTAATCCACATTTCTAATCCTGGATCTGAGGTTCATCTATTTGATAAAGTCTCCATTCGAGCACACCGGCATAGGCTCTTCTACTTGTGTGATCCCTTTGTAATTGCCACACATTCTTTTCTCCCTGTTGTTAAAAATTGGACTATCACCATCGTCTGCCAGTTCTGAGACACTGTCCCTGTCCTCCATGCAATATTATGCATCAAAATACCCAGTAAAGCAGAACTTGTCCCGAATAGAGGCATCCACTAGTCGTTCCTCACGACCTGTGTGGGTCTGTTCAGCAGTCCGACTAAGTAGCTGTAACCTCAGTAAGACTACAAAGTTAGTCATTGATCTTAGGCCATAGATACTCTGGTACCACAAACTATTATGTACATCCATCCATGTGTTAGACCTTTAATGAATAGCACATGAAAAACAATTCACCACTCAGGTGTTTCCATCATTCCCTATGTGAATAATGATGTTATGAATTTTTAATCTTTATCCATCTCCAAACATCATAGTTCTAAGTATTATTGTGCCCAGCAGGCACGAGAAATCAAAGAACAACTGGAAGACAAGGACGTGGACAAAAAAACGTAGCGAGACTTAGAACCAGGAGAATAACTATCAGTAACATAAGCCAATAATCAAAAGACAAAATCGAAGTCAGAAGGAGAGCAGAGTGGACAAAGACCAGAGAAACAAAACAAAGATTTTTTTTTTCAAAAAACGTTTCAAGGGTTTTGGAATCCAAGCATACCCCTGGATGATCTTTTATCCCCTCATGTTGTGATTGACAGGCCATGACCGCTAAAGACATGCCCAGTCTGGGACAGTCTTAGCAATGGATATCAGTAGTGCTTCCAAATGGTGGCGATATAACGGACCAAATTACAAATGGATATTAAAACTATAACTATATTTCAAACATAAATGAACCCAATAGATACTTACAGTATTTCAAAACCCCAACAGAAGCAAATGATGCTCAAAATAAGAATGCTTGAGACTAAGAACTGTTGTACACAAATTCGCTCATCACATAATCCAAGGAAGAGAGGACAGTATTCAATCAACTTAAATAAATAAAAAACACAGCCAATCATTTTGTAAATCATACTATCAAATAACATCTCACAAGATGAAGCTCAGTCAGACATTTGTATATACGGGGTGGGCAAATGTAGGTTCACAGTTGTGAGTAAGTGAAACACTTTTTTTCTTGTATTTATATTTTTTTACTAATTATTTTATTATTTATTTGCATTATTTGTCTTCTTCTTAAAGCTATTGAGCTAATAAAGCTATTGTAGTAAATCATTACCTGCATGTTCCATACAAACAACTAACTATAAGCCTACTTTTGCTCACCACTGTGTATGTAGTGGAGTCAGACATTCGCCCACCTCCTGAACATCTAAGTCCTGGTTGAATTCCAGTTTAGTCAAGTTTTTTTAGGATGTTGTTCCATCCATTAGTCATTCATTTTTGAACTCTTTATTTTCTTGACAGGATCATATGTTTCCACTTATTCAGACATTAATTTTCTTCACCTGCGTGCCATGTACTAGATTTCATTCACAATTTGTTAGTTTCCATGACTGTAAAGTGAAGGGATAATGCTGCTGTATAACAGCCCTAAAGTTCAAGATTTTAATTCCATTCTTGTGAGTTTATATGTAGATTTTGCATGTTTTCACCCTGTTTGAATGGTTTTTATCTGTCATCTCAAAGCTGTGTGTTAATTGTTGTCTCCCTGGGTGTGCTGACTCCTGCTTTGTACTCAGTGCTTTCAGTGTAGGTTCTGCCTCACGGTATAACACTAACTACAGCAACTGAACACCGAGACTAGGATTTGTGAGAAAATGAAAATACTCAGGAAAAAACCCACAAGGACAAGGAGAGAATAAAGGAACTCCATACAGGCAATTACTGACAGATAGCTCTGTGTATTTCTTTAACTTTTTTAATCCTGTTGTAGGTTGTTGGGGTCCAGAGACTATCCCGGAACGTTAGGCACTTGTTACAATGGACACTCACATTCATAATCATCACTCAGGTTGGGTCACTTTAACATCATTTAATTTTATTTCCAAATTTGTTGTGAAGAAACTTCAGTAATCAGAAAAAGAAAGAAAGAAAGAAATGGAAATGCAAGAGCCTACCCTGGACACCATTTCAGTCCATTGCTGAGCACACACACATTTAATTCACCAGCCCAAGTTAATCCAGACAGAAATAGGCATAGTTGACACTGAAAGTAAGTACATCACCATTCAGATCTGGTCTCCTGAAGCCATCAAGCAGCATTAACAACATGACACCCTAGATAGAAGCTTTTTACAATCAATAAATAAAAAGAAATTAAATACTGTATACATGAGAGTTAATTGTCCACACTTTTATGATCATTTTATTTGGATTGACTGCACAGCTTTCCATACACACATGTAGAAACACAACGTGTCTACAGTCACTGTTGAAAAATATCGATCTTGATCTGTCAGTTTCTCATGTCGTTTTCTGGGAGTAAACATGGCTGTCTTCATTTGCACCAAAGAAGAGCAGTGCGCAGTGATCAATTATTATTTTATTGGCTGGAGGGGCTAAAATCCTTATGAGATGGGCAGTTTCTTGGTGCAGACTTGCTCAATGTTATTGTGGAAGAAGTAGTCGGACACATGTCTCACATTCACTGCCGTGCTTAACACTTGTCCAAACATTTTAGAAGTTCTCAATCTATTTTTAAACTCCACTGTGGTGAAACGCTGCAGACTATAAAAAGTGGATCACTGCTGCTTGCTCTTCTCTGGAGTAAGCAGAGAGCACAATGGCCATGTTTACTCCTAGAAAACAACAAGAGAAACTGGCTGATCAAAGTCGACACGTTTGTACTGTGACCACAGGCACACTGTGTTTCCACATGTGTGTAGGGAAAACTATACAGCCAACTCAAGTACAGAAAAACAATATATAGTAAAATAAATGCATAAATAGATAATCTTCTTTTGGCTGCTCCCATTTAGGTTTCGCCACAGCGGATCATCTGTCTCCATCTATCCCCCGTCTTTGACATCATTTTCTGCCACAGTAACTTCCTTCATGTCCTCCCTCACCACATCCATAAACCTCCTCTTTGGCCTTCCTCTTTTCCTCTTGCCTGGCGATTCCCTCCTCAACATTCTTTTCCTGATGTTCCCCTCATCTGTCTTCTGCACATGCCCAAACCATCTCAATCTAGCCTGTCTCACTTGGTCACCAAACTGCCGTACCTGTGCCGTCCCTCTAATGTACTCACTCCTAATCCTCTCCGCCACTTCCAGCTGTACCTCCTGTCTTTCTGTCAGTGCCACTGTCTCCAAACCATACAACATAGCTGGTCTCACTACTGTTTTATAGACCTTCCCTTTCACTCTAGCAGGTACTCTTCTATCACAAACCACTCCTGCCACTCTTCTCCACCCAGTCCACCCTCTTCTTCACCTCTTGGCTCAGTGCTTGTAGACTTCCAGTCAGCACAATGCATCATCTGAGCTTCATCCATGATGGTTCCTGGTTGAAAGAAAAGTACATACCCTGGAGTAAAAGCTAAAAAAAGTACCAGGAACTACAAATGACTAGAGTTCATATGGTGGGAATGCTACAAAAGTTTGTGAGCTTCTAAAAAGTCCCTGGTTCCTGAAAAACATTCATGCAGTGGAAAGCACCTGCACAGAGCCCAGAGTTACATTAATAACGGATACAATAATGATGAAACAAATGGACAGCAAGAGAGAAAGCTGTACTAAACATGGTGACTACTGGCTACTAACTTCATTGTAGTAACTTTGAGCCATTTATTGTAATTTGTTATACACTGATGTGTAGCATGACAAGTTAGTATCTTTAGATTTTGTGTTTTTTGATTTTTTCAGTGTCATATGTTTATGTGTTACATATGTGTCTTTATTATCTTTCTTTTTACATTTGTATTATACTAGGGGGCTCTTCCCCCCCTGCTCGCTTCACTTGCCAACCCCTGGGCGGGCGCTACACGCTAGCCACTCACGTATGGGGAAGCGGATGTACAATTTAAACAGATTGTTATTTTCATGGGAATTGTTACATGTGCATAATAGAACTATTTTACATTACAGTGAGTAATTATAACCATAGTAAAAAATAGTAAAATGTAATAAATTGAAAGAAAAGTATGTTTCATGTTGAGTTAGAGGTATTCGTTGCTTTGTATGTTTTCGTTCTGTTTGGCTTTGAAATTAACACACAAATACTTACACTTTTAATGTAAAACTTTAGTAAAAACAATCTATTGAATGAACTTTTTGTCAATGTCGCATTGAATTTTGATTCTGTGTTTGGACTTACATCATAACAACGAAATGTACAACTGCCCATGAGTGAAAATTGTTTCTTTCTCTAAAATAATTAATCCGACTTTTTGAATGTTTGTCCCTATGATTTGTTAATTGTCATAGTAAAAGCTATTGTAACAGGGAACTATAAATGTTTTAATACGAATGGCATATCAAGGTCTCCTTTGGTGTCTAATGTTATCCGCGGAAGATGTACTACATTACCTTTCTTGTTGCCTGTTAAACTTTTACATGTCAGAATTGTTTGACCACTTTTGAATACAACTAATCTTGTCCTATTGCATAGCCCATCACTCAGACATAAATTCCGCAATAACATTACGATACATCCTTCTTTAAACAGTAGTTTGTGTGGTGGAAGACTGAATGGTGTTAACGGTTGTCGATATTCTATGGGATATTGTAAGTTGATGTTTTCAACTACTGCACCATCACCACCAACAGCTTCAGCATAGTCTATAGGTAGGCATTTAACCAATTTGCCATGTAACCAATTGACAATTTTCACGTTAAGTTGTTTTGACTTCAGTGCTTCTCAGTGCTAGGATTGCCTGTGTACTGATTTCTTCGGTTAATAACCCTTTGGGATGAAATTCTTCAATAACATTTGGACATAATAAATCATCTTTTATTGGAAATTTAAAGTGAGGAAGACATCAAAATTTCAAAGAGCTGAGAGCGCAGGAACTCTGTCTGAAAAAAGCATTTACATGAATGAGAGGTGAGAGGACTGTGGGCGTTAAAAATGGTTGAGAGAAGGGCTGGACTTGAATAAATCGCTTGGCAATAGTCTCATCTCAATATTTTCTTTTATAGTAGAGAGATATATTTATATTTATATTATTTATCTATTTACATCAAGGATTGGCTCTGAGCCCTTTTCTGTTTGCAGTGGTGATGGACAGGTTGACAGATGAGGTCAGACAGGAGTCTACATGGACTAAGACGTTTGTGAATGACATTGTAATCTGTAGTGAGAGTAGATAGCAAGGTGAGATGAACCTGGAGAGGTGGAGATATGAACTGGAGAGAAGGGGACTGAAAGTCAGTAGGAGTAAGTAAGTAAGAATGTGTGTGTAAATGAGAAGAAAGGTGGTGGAAGGGTGCGGCTGCAAGGTGCAGAAGTAGTGAAGGTAGACAAACTTAAATATTTGAGTTTAACAGTCCAAAGTAATGAAGAGTGCTTTTTAACTTTTTGAGTTCTGGAACCAATAGAGGGGAGGTTTGAGTTGACTGTTTAAAGGAAAAAAGTTGGTGGCACAGTGACATGGTGATTAGTGTTGCTTTACTGCAGATCGAGGGACCTGGGTTCAGTATTTGCATTACTCCTTGCTGATGTAAAATTTTTTAATGTTTTCCTGGTTAATGTATGGTTTTCTCCATTTTCCTCCCACATCTCAGTAACACATAAGTTCTGTTAATTGGTGAATCTAAATTGGTCAGCTCTCCCTGATGGTTTAATGGTCATTTCCTGTGTTCACATAAGTTTGCCAGTTAGTGCCACATACTATGATAGAGTGTTTGAATGATATGTATTGGACTGGAGTACCTTTTAGGGCTGGTTCAGGCCTTATGCCAGCTTCTCCCATGTGACCATGTAGTACAGAGAGTAACTTCAGAAAATAGACAGATGGATGAAAAGACAGCTGCTGTTCTCTTTGGGCTTGTTTATGTTAGGCAGAGTGCACAGAGCAACGTGAATCTAAACATTCCAAAATGGAGAAAGAAGAAAACTGGCCGGAAAACAGTATGGGGCAGAAGAAAAGTAAAGAAAAGCTAATGTATCAGCGACCTAAGAGTCAGTTTTATTTTGTCATTTCCTCATAAAGAGTCTTTTATTTCAGAACCATAAAACAGCCCATCCACACCACACCACTCCACACCCTGTCTGGTTTAAAAATAAATACTGGCAAAGGGTAAAATTACACATGCCACACAGGAACAAGCACATCAGAATGCATGAAAACAAGTAAAATAAAACTGAAAAGTTGCAAGTAGCCTTGGGGGTGTACAGTTTCAGGAAACCTAAATAATTTAGTTATAAAAAATATGAAGTGTAAAAATAATTCCTATGACAGCAAGCAATGCAAAATCTAAATAGCTATTTGTACAGTACATGGAGCTTTATAGTGTGTCCTTTTCCGACCAAAAGTGAAATTAAGTCACCAAATTAATAAATGCAAAAGACTTTCTCTGATAAAAGAAAACAAAGCCATTGAATACAGAGGTGGCGTTAAGAAAAAGTTATATTGGGCATGGCTAGGATCATTAAAGAGCAACTGGAGACATTTTAACTTAGTACTGGGAGCTTTCCTATGTTGAAACAACATATTCCCTCTCTCTCTGTATATACTGTATATATATATATATCCATCCATCCACTTTCTAACCCGCTGAATCCGAATACAGGGTCACGGGGGTCTGCTGGAGCCAATCCCAGCCAACACAGGGCACAAGGCAGGAACCAATCCTGGGCAGGGTGCCAACCCACTGCAGTATATATATATATATATATATATATATGTATGTATATATATATATATGTGTGTGTGTGTGTGCGCGCGTGTGTGTGTGCATGTCTGTATTTCTTTAAATATACAGTCCCTGTCACAAGTATTGGAATTGCCAGGCCAATTCATTTGTTTTTGCTAAACACTGAAGATATTTAGGTTTGAGATCAAAAGATGAATGTGAAATGAGAGTTCAGAAGTTCAGCTTTTATTTCTTTGTCCACTTCCAGATGTGTTTAACAACATACTGTCGAACATAGCACATTTTACAGCTGAACACCAAGTTTTAAGGCGTGGAAACATATAACCTTAATCTTAAAGCAAAACTTTGCCATGGCCAGTCCCAAGCCTGGATAAGAAAGGAGGAGGGTTGGGCGAGGGGTCGGCAACCCCTCCCCAGAAAAAAAAAAAGCTACTGATACAAAAACGGCAAGAAGCATAACTACAAACATTATGGTCCTGGGAGAGGATGGGCCTACAGCTGGACGATGTATGACACTGGACAGTGAAAGCCAAAGTCATCTGGAAACCATTAGGCAGATGACCATCATTTCCACGTGGAGCACCACCACCATCGGAACAAGGAATGTACGAACAATGTACAAAACTGGCAAAACAGTACATGTGACTGCACACATGAGAATATTTAACCTCACCAACCTAGGAATCAACAAGTCAAGATGGACTGGTTCCGGCCGCAGACAGCTGATCTCCGGAGAGTTTCTGCTGTTCTTAGGACATGAGCAGGACAATGCGCCGCACACTCTGGGTGTGGCCCTGATGCTGCCCAAGATAGCCCAGGGTGCACTCCTTAGTTGGGAGACGCACAGCCCATGGGTCATGATAGCCATCTTCCACATAAAGAACAGGAGGATTAATTTGGATGTGATACAGTGTTATGCCCCAAAAAATGACAGTGGCAAGGAAGAGAAGGATGATTTCAACAACAGACTGCGGACTATCATCCAAGATCGACCTAACCAAAAAATTATCACTGTTATAGGTGATTTTAATACAAAGATTGGCAGCAAAAACAAGGGCTATGAGGAGATCATGGGGGAGTAACATTTAGGTCAGATGAACGACAACAGGGAGAGATTTTTTGAGCTATGCGCCACAAGCAACCTAATCATTGGAGGGAGCTTCTTCCATCACAGAAGGATATACAAGGCGATTTGGGTATCACCAGACCTTTAGACAGAGAACCAGATTGACCATATGTGCATAGTTAGGAAGTTCCAGAGATCTCTTCAGGATGTGCTGTACTTGTCAAGCAAGGAGCAGATGTTGCTTCAGATCATTATCTCCTTGTAGTATGGTTGAAGCTCAAGTTAAAGAAGAACTCCCAGCCAACAGCAGCGATATAACACCACCCTGCTGAAGGACAACAACAAGCAAGAAGAATTCAGTATCAACTTCTCCAGCAAGTTCCAAGTACTGCAAGAGCTGCTGGAAGAAGAGACGGTTAGTGAAAAGTGGCAGAGAGTGAAAGATGCAGTGACATCAACATGCCAAGAAGTGCTGGGCCCCAAAACCACAAGGAGTGGATGTCAACAGAGACATGGAAGGAAGTAGAAGAGAGGAAAACAAAAAAGGCAGCAGTAAATAATAGCAGATCGAGAACTACAAAAGTCAAGGCACAAGAGGAATATACAGAGGCAAACAGGAAGGTTAAACACAGCATCAGATTAGACAAACAAAACTACATAAAGATCCTGGTAACAGAGGCTGAAGAAGCAGCTCACAATGGCAATACATAGGACATGTATGCCACCATCCAGAAGCTCTCAGGAAAATAAACCAGGCCAGAGAAGCAAGTGAAAGACAGAGATGGTAGAGCAATACCAGATGAGGAGGGGCGGAAGAACAGTTGGGTGGGGCACTTTGAGGAATGACCCAGTGGTCATTCTGCCAGCAGCTGATGATCTGCCAGTAGACTGCAGTGTACCCACAAAGGAGTGGATCCGCAGTGCCATCAAGCAGCTAAGAAACACCAAGGCTGCAAGACCCGACAGCATCCCAACAGAGGAACTGAAGGCTGACATGGAAGCTGCTGCACCTCGTCTTTGGCAAGATATGGGAAGAGAAGAAATTGCCGACAGAATGGAAAGGTCACCTCATCAATCATCCCAAAGAAAGGCAATCTCAGTTCTTGCTCAAACTACAGAGGGATAACACTACTGCCCATCCCAGGAAAAGTGTTCAACCTCGTCCTGCTTAACAGTATGAAAGATGCAGTAGACTCACAACTCTGAGACCAACCAGTTGGTTTTCTCAAGGACAGGTTCTGCATTGACCAGATTGCAACACTGCACATCATTTTAGAGCAGTTGCTGGAGTGGACCTCACCTCTCTACATCAGCTTCATTGACTATGAGAAGGTGTTTGACAGCGTGGATAGACAGACCCTCTGGAAGTTACTGAGACACCATGGAGTGCTAGAGAAGATCACAAATATTATCAGGAACTCCTACAAAGGGATTAGGTGCAGGGTAGTGCATGGCGGGCGACTAACAGATGCCTTTCAAGCACAAATGGAAGTGAGGCAATGCTGTTTGCTATCATCCTTCCTGTTCCTGCTGACAATAGATTGGGTTATGAAGACATACACAGTCCAGAAGTGAAACAACACCCAGTGGAAACTCTGGTCCTTCTTTCACATTCCTAGCAACAAATACAAGGAAAGACCAGCATCGTAGCAGACACCTCAGCAAATCTGGGCCTCAGCATAAACAGATGTAAGAGTAAGGTGCTAAAGGTCAACACAACCAGTGCATTGTCCATCATGCTAGAAGGAGAAGAGCTAGAAGAGGTGGACAACTTTAACTACCTTGACAGCATCATCGACAGACAGGGTGGGACAGATGTAGATGTTAGAACCTGAATTAGCAAGGTGATGGCAGCTTTCATTCAGCTGAAGAACATCTGGAGATCCTCTGAAATCAATACCAACACCAAGGTCAGAGTCTTTAACACCATTTGGAAGTTTGTCTTACTTTATGGAGCCAAAACCTGGAGAATCACTGTCACTACCATGAAGAGATTTCAGGTTTTTATCAACACCTACATCAGAGGAATTCTCAAGAGCCACTGTCCAGACAAGATCAGCAATAAAGACCTGTGGCAACAAACTAAACAGCAGCCCGTTGGAGACAACATCCTAAAAACACACTAGAGGTAGATTGGACAAACCCACCGCAGACCCGCAACCAGCATCACAAGACAAACCCTCACCTGGAACCCACAAGGGAAGAGGAAGAGGGGACGGCCAAAAAACACCTGGCGCCATGACCTGGAGGCAGACATGAAGGGTAGTGGCCACTCATGAGGACAGCTGGAGAAGCTTGCCCAGGACCGAAAAGGCTAGAGGGAGCTGATTGGTGACCTATGCCCCAGTTGGGACCACAGGCAGAGATAGATAGATAGATAGATAGATACTTTATTAATCCCAAGGGGAAATTCACATAATCCAGCAGCAGTATACTGATACAAAGAAACAATATTAGAGATGATGATGATGAGTCTTAAACCAAATTTTTGTGAATAACACTTGATATTTGACGGCATATCCCTTGCTTACAATTCCTGAATCAAGCCTGTGACTCATCGACATCACCAAGTGGTTGGTTTCTTTTTTTGTCCTGCTTGTCCAGGCTGTTACCACAGCCTCTTTCAGTTCTTGTTTGTTTTGTTTTTTCCCTCCAGTCTCCTCTTCATGCTCTGTTGGGTTAACACCTTGTCATTGACTTGAATGGTGGATTGTAATACCTTCCCCCCTGCCCTGTGGAGGTTGTTGGTGATGACTCTGATGATTTATTTTGTTTTTTTCTTCAGAATGTTTCTGCCATCAGCTGTTGTTGTTTTCCTTGGCTGACATGTCTGATGTCTGTTGGTCAGGACACCACTGGTTTCTTTCTTTCTAAGAACATTCCAAATTATTGTATTGACTGTATCTAAAGCTTGTGCAATGCCTTGGATTGATTTTTCCTCTTTTCTCAGCTTCAAAATGTTTGCTCATCTCCCATTGACAACTCTCTGGTCTTCATGTTGGTTCATCCTTTTTAACAACAAATGTAGTCTTAAAAGGTGAAACCCAAAGCTAAAACCAAGAATTCACATTTAGGGTAATTTATTATTAAAACAATCAATCTAACAGGACACGACCGTCAGTCACATATTCCTATAGTTTTGCTCACCTAAAAATTGGGTGGTCTACTACAAAAGGTGCTAAATTATCTGTTATTTAACACATCTAGATGTCAACACCAGGCAATAAAAGCTGAAACTCTCATCTTATTCTCATTATTCATTCATCTCAAACCTACATATCTTCAGTGTATAGCAAAAACAAAAGAATTGGCCTTGTTGTTGCAATATTTTTCGAAGGGACACAATAAGTACACATACTGTATAACTTTATACCTTATGTACACGCACAATTATTAATATTCACAATATATTTACATATCTCTACCTGTTGAAGGCAGGTAATGGAGTATTTTAAAATTATATTTGCTATCTCTAGGCCTCTTAGCATCTTTCCTGTTTCTGCGTGCGTCTGAACCTGTCTTCACTTGCACTCTGTCTCTCAAGTTCTTTCCTGTAAAGCCTGCTTCTCAGACTCTCTCGTTATTATCGAGACAGCTTTCTCACCTACTGCCCACTTTTATACTTGCCATCTTTGATGGTGATTCTCCACATGCCTCACATGCAATTTCTCCTATCTGTGCGTCTCACTCTCGCACTTTCTTCTGTTGCATCGCCAAAGTGAAACTAACCAATCAGAATGCCCAGAGGAACTGGACACACAGACTTTAGTATTTTACTATATAGTAGATAGATATACAGTATATACTGTATGTTTACTATACTTAATGGAACGTCACGGTGGCGTAGTAGGTAGTGCTGCTGCCTTGCAGTTAGGAGACCTGGGTTCGCTTCTCGGGTCCTCCCTGCGTGGAGTTTGCATGTTCTCCCAGTGTCTGAGTGGGTTTCCTCCGGGTGCTCCGGTTTCCTCCCACAGTCCAAAGACATGCAGGTTAGGTGCACTGGCGACTCTAAATTGTCCCTAGTGTGTGCTTCGTGTGTGCGTGTGCCCTGCGGTGGGCTGGCACCCTGCCCGAGGTTTGTTTCCTGCCTTGCGCCCTGTGTGGGCTGGGATTGGCTCCAGCAGACCCCCGTGATCCATAGATATACTCCATAGATAGATAGATACATAGAAAGGCACTATATAATACATAGATAGATAGATAGATAGATAGATAGATAGATAGATAGATAGATAGATAGATAGATAGATAGATAGATAGAAAGGCACTATATGAGAAAGTGCCGACAGAATGGAAAGGTCACCTCATCAATCATCCCAAAGAAAAGCAATCTCAGTTCTTGCTCAAACTACAGAGGGATAACACTACTGCCCATACTGCCCAGGAAAAGTGTTCAACCTCGTCCTGCTTAACAGTATGAAAGATGCAGTAGACCCACAACTCTGAGACCAACCAGTTGGTTTTCGCAAGGACAGGTTCTGCATTGACCAGATTGCAACACTGCACATCATTTTAGAGCAGTTGCTGGAGTGGATCTACATCAGGTTCATTGACTATGAGAAGGCGTTTGACAGCGTGGATAGACAGACCCTCTGGAAGTTACTGAGACACCATGGAGTGCTAGAGAAGATCACAAATATTATCAGGAACTCCTACAAAGGGATTAGGTGCAGGGTAGTGTATGGCGGGCGACTAACAGATGCCTTTCAAGCACAAATGGAAGTGAGGCAATGCTGTTTGCTATCATCCTTCCTATTCCTGCTGACAGTAGATTGGGTTATGAAGACATACACAGTCCAGAAGTGAAACAACACCCAGTGGACACTCTGGTCCTTCTTTCACAGTCCTAGCAACAAATACAAGGAAAGACCAGCATCGTAGCAGACACCTCAGCAAATCTGGGCCTCAGCATAAACAGATATAAGAGTAAGGTGCTAAAGGTCAACACAACCAGTGCATTGTCCATCATGCTAAAAGGAGAAGAGCTAGAAGAGGTGGACAACTTTAACTACCTTGACAGCATCATCGACAGACAGGATGGGACAGATGTAGATGTTAGAACCTGAATTAGCAAGGTGATGGCAGCTTTCGTTCAGCTGAAGAACATCTGGAGATCCTCTGCAATCAATACCAACACCAAGGTCAGAGTCTTTAACACCATTTGGAAGTTTGTCTTACTTTATTGAGCCAAAACCTGGAGAATGACTGTCACTACCTTGAAGAGAATCCAGGTTTTTATCAACACGATAGATAGATAGATAGATAGATAGATAGATAGATAGATAGATAGATAGATAGATAGAGCTCTTTGCCCCCTGTCATGCACTATACAATGTAAATTAATATAAACATTTGTATCCATCTGTAATGGTTTTTGAGGTCTTGTACAACTTAGCTTTTATTTTTATATATTTTGTATTAATTGTTATTATTTTCTTGTTGTTTCCTTGTTATTCTTTCAAAAGTGCTTAGGGGTAACAACCTTTTTTGTAAAACGTTTGACTTTGATTCCTGGGTAGCATCTTAGGCTTTGTTATTTCTGGTTGATTAGTTTTCTGATTTTTTGACCACTGCCCATATATATTTTTTTTAATTTTGGATAGGTGAAAACTCTTGAATTCAGACTCTTGATTCTCAGTTGTCAGTTATATGCAAAGGCTGTCAGGATTCCAGCAAATATACAGGGTGGCCCATGAAAAAGTGGCCCACCTCCACCGAGACGACTGCATTATGTGGTGAAGAGAAAACGATCAAATTTGGTACTCACATTTAAAGAAGATACTGAAAGTGATCTCCTTGCGCGTCAATACATCTCTACAAGGCAGGCGACACGATCTCTGCCGCCTATCAGGCGGGAGTTGTCTCAGTGGAGGTGGGCCAGTTTTTCATGGGCTACCCTGTATAAGAAATGTATTTATGGTAGCAAAGAGGCATCAGGAGCATACAATGCAAAATGCTGGTATTGCACTATTATCAAAGGTATGCTAACAATTCTTTATTCAGACAATGTTTTTTATAGATATGAATATATAAGAGCATCTTTAGAATACGATAGCTGATAACATGCACATTATAAATAAGCAAGCACATTAATTTAAAAACTTAAAGGAGGATACTCTAAACATGAATAATGCGATATATTCATTGTGCTGAGACCCAAGGTCCAGGGCTACTTCCTAGAGAAGTGTTTGCATGCTTTAAAGCAGATGGACACAAGTCAGTATAAAGCGCCTTTGTTTTATTGGTACTCTTATGTCATCCTTTCAAGGATATGTTGAGCACAGCTGCATTGCTTAGAACAACATTTGCTTATTTAAAACATTTAAAAGACCTTGTGAGTCTAACATGTTGTAAAAAGATCTTTCATCTTCCACTCTTACTAAAAAATTTTACTGCCATATTTTTCTAGGCAGGACCTAAGATAGTATTAGATGAGTAAAAAAAAAAAATTGGCCTAAGATGGAGGTTTTGTATGAGAAAATAAAATTCAAGCTGGCTGAGCAGGAGAAATTTAATTGGTTTCCTGGACTCCGCTATATTATATAGTATTGAGGAAATCATAGCCTTAACACAAAGAATTAATGCAAAATATAAAAATGGAACACCCCAACCTATTTTTTCTGCAATTTTTATTGACTTAGCATAAAAAAAGTATAAGGAAGGAGTGTCGTTTTTATTGTGATGATTGTAACCATTGGTGTGCAACCTGTCCTGAGCTGCTGTGCACGCCACACAAAGAAGGTCTGAGGTGGCTGGTTTTTGTAGTCAAATCATATTTAAAAAAAGCTGAGTGACTTTGGTAATTATAAATTCATGTTAAACGATTCTGATGTGGCAGAGGAGTTGACTAGGAATTAAAATCTCATTTAGTTTAAATAAAACATGGTGACAAATCATGCTCTGATTCGTGTTCTCTAAAATCAAAACTAATTGACTGATGATGACATACGTGGGTGACAAATGGAACATCAGCAAAATTAGATATTTGTGCAGAGGCTGTCAACAGCTGTCACCAAAGAGAAGGAACTTGAAGCCCGAGTCAGACATTTAGTGATGTTATGGCTGCGTGTAGTGATAAAGTACTGTAAAAAGGAATGTAAGGAATGAGTTGACCACTCGGCATATTTTGAATAAAAACATGCTTGTTTTACAACTTGTGATCTGCCATCAGCGTGATCTGCTGTATGTGGACATATTCACAAAGCTTAGCATGCATATAGCACCTTTCACACGGAGTGGTCACAAATCAAAGTATGCAACACAAGCAGTGCAGGTTTGGTGGCTGCTTTAAGCACTAAGCAGTAGGCAGAGTTTCACAGTGAGCAGCTTTAAAGTCACAAGTTTGTGGGCAGCACATTTGCCCGAGGAGGTTAAAACAAGAGACTTTATAAAAACAACGTAAATTTAAAGCAACACCAGACACAAGACTGTCACGCTTGGATAAATAAATAAATAAATAAAAACAAAGATTTTAGTTGTTAATAAAAACATTTCTTCATTCATAGGCAGCCTCCACATGAAAAGTTTTTTAAAAATAAATAAAGCAGGACAAAACAAGAAAGCAATCATTTGGTGATGTCGATGAGTCACAAAACTTTGAACTAATCCTTTATTCCAATTCACATTGTTAATTTCAGCATGTTGTTCAGCCTTCCATTTGGCCTTGTTTAATGTGGAGTGACACTGAAGGTAAGATGATGTCACGTGTCACTTGTGGTGATGAAAAGCCCCCTGTGACTGACCTCTTCATCTCTGGGTAATTTACAGTAACATGCTAAACCATGCGCGGGAGGCCAGGGGCTATGCTGGCAGCAATGGGCACAAGAGCGGACCTGCTTTATGTAGACATATTAGCGAAGCCTAGCTGCTTATAGCACCTTTCGCATGGAGTCACAAATCAAAGTATGCAACACAAGGAACAAGGAAGACAGGAAACAAGCCTGGGAAGGACAGATGCGTACTCGCACCAGGCACATTTGGGGTTGTCAGTCATTTTGCTGGCATGTGATTAGACTGTGAGGAGAAACTGGATTCTCAAGAGGAAGTCTACATGAGCAACAACAAGAGTTTCATTTTCGTAATTACTAGTATTTTGCTTAAATGATTTAGTGTCATTCAACAGAAATGACCTCTTGGCCAGATTAACTTTAAGCCAGGAATTGGGGCAAAGGTTTAAGTGTCTTAAAGAACAGAAACCAGAATTAACAGACATAGCGAGAGAGAGAGAGAGGGTGAGTGAGGGGGGCAAGAGGTATGAAAGTAGGGGCTTTGAAGTTTTTTGAAGTAGCCAAGCCAATCTACCTGATAGACAGGATCGACACACGTAAGGCACACTCAGAAAAGCTGTCTACATTTTATGTACTTTGGTACTCTTTATTCTCCCTGTGTTATTCTTATAAAATTTTCATTTGTTTTGTGCCTTTTAGCCCCCATTCTGGATGTGAAGGGTCACTTACAAGAGCATCGTCTCTTGTTAACATTGTATTCACATTTTATATCCACTGTGAATGGAAGAAACTGGAGCGCCCAAATGCATGTGAACACCATTAAAGCGGTGCTGTGAAACTGTTGTGCTGTGCTGTCTCATGTCAAATGTGCATCTGTCCATTGATATTCCAAACTTGCCTAATCTGTTTTATTGTCATATGTCACTGTAGCTTATATTAGCAGTATCAGATTTAAGACAGAAATGAAGTGGGTGCAGAAGGCCTGTTTATCAAGATCATGTTCAAGATGAAATGTATTGTCATGTGCACGTAATGCAGGAACCAATTGTGGGCC